>NW_015505529.1:214204-248861 GCF_001515645.1 Sinocyclocheilus grahami
AAAAAAGAGTGAACCAGATGAACCATTTCAATCAGTCATTGTAGCAAAGAAAAAAATATAATAACTAAATATACTTTTGCTATTTTTCCTGCATTTCTTTTTACAATATCAATATATATAACCATATATAAAGAATATAAAGGTGAGATATTTTTTCTAATGAAAGAGTGCATTTATCATCTTTGTGATAAAATGATTGAAGGAAACAAACTATGGTTATTTATTGAATATTTCAAACAATTGAAATCAAAGCATACATTTCTTGAAATGAAAACATCTTATGAAAAAAGTCACATTTCAGTTTTAATGTAAAAAGGATATTTTCACACTAAAAATATCTAAAAAGCTTATTTTTACACAGCTCTGGTTGCTTAGATGCCTCGGTGTTCGAGTTCTATGTTGCTTCCATGCCGCTGACTGGACGGAGTCACGTGACTACACACGCTGTATGTTTTTAAGGGGAAAGTCAGGGTTGCCAGTTCGGGCTGCAGCCACGGGTTGATTATTAGTCTGATTTTTTATTAAAACAATCGCCCTTAATGTGATTTTGACGGAGGGGACACCCGACAGAGGGGGAAACTCTGGGAAAAAACACGATTGGGCTAGTTTTTATCTAGTTTTGATTAGCAATCAGGCTTGATTTGTTTCATAGACCTGGCAACCCTGGGGAAAGTATTAACAGGATTAAAAAAACGAAATAACCGATGTAGGAAAACTATGTCGGTTAGAGGTTTTGAATTTTGGTTTCGATTACTTTTCGATTAATCATCCAGCCCTAGTACGAGTTTTTCAAGGTGTAAAAACACAAGAAAGATCCGAAACTAGTCTATTATTAACAAAACTGTCAAAAATATAGTGAATATTTAAAATTTGCCCAGCTATAGTTTGATTGTAAGGTCAACATTATCCTCAAGTAGGCCAAACTCAGATTATACAGTAATAAAAAAAACTTTTATTCAAGCAATATTCAGCAGTTTGAGGATTAACACAATTATTCTAATTTCTTGCAGACATGAATCTGCACGTAGAATTAATATAAAAAATTTTCGGTATAATGAGTGCACTTCTTTTGGACTGGGTCATAGTATTAATCACAGCATTGGTCTTGAAAGAAGCATTTACGCATGATGAGCAAGGGACCGCCTAAAGCTAACATCGCTTTCATCTTGCAGGAAGAAGCATTGTGGCACAAGACACTCGAAAACTAAGCTGATAGAGGCTTGGTGGGGTCAACGCCCACCTCTGACTTAACTCATTTATCGCTGTCGCATCAGCTTAAGTGCCCATCCCCCTGAGTGCCATCCAATAGAACAATCATATTGCACACAGGAGGAAAACAAAAATGTGAGAAAAGGCCACCTGAATAATTGAGGCGAAGGGTGAATTATCTTGAGCAATACTAGCATGCACAGTCTGAGGTAAAATGCCATTTTCCATGAACGATGCCAAAAGTATGTGGAACACATGACAACAAAAAGCTCAGAGAACTCAATAATATATGGGAATGTCATGTTGTTATGGAAATTGACATCTGGTTGCGTGTTAGGCGGATGGATTTACATCACCAGTATCACTCAATATGGAAAAGTAAATCGATACGTAATTGCTGTGTAATTGCATATGCCAGAGGCAGTAAATCACAGGAGATAGCAACATTTTGTACATAAATTCGATTGGGACGTATCAGCTACTAAACGAGTAAACCTTGCACAAATGTACACTATCCTCCTTCCACGTTACACTGAACAAATGCTAGCAGAGAAACTAAATATAACACAAGAAGAGCACTGAGCAGAATACATCTCAACAGCATTAGCGTGAAGCTAAGAGCCTCTTTAAGTTTCACAAATGTATGGACATTTACACAAAGAACATGACATATTAATAAATATGGCTGCATTATGTAAAAAACTAAGACTGAAAGCAACTTCAAAAAGCGCCAAGCAGTGATTAAGTGAAGAATCCTGATGTTTACTTCACTAATGACTCATGCTAGCTAACTCTTACCATTACAAGAATAGACTAGATAAGAACAAAGAGTAAGAAAAATCAATGGAGACAGCTGAGGCATGATGCTGCTTAATGAAGCCTGACGTCTGTTTCCTCTGTTTTCATGGTAAAAATGAAAAATTACAGATTTGTTTGGCAGCTGGTTGAACAATTTCCATGACATGGGTGGTTAATGTAAAACATAATGAGATGTGTTATAAAATGCCATTTCAGATTACAGCCTCCTTTGTTTCTCAAGGATATGAGCTAGAGATGTGCATTTGGGTCATTTTGACTGCTCGAGTCCTCCGGGTGAGGTTGGTGGCTAGCTGGTTATGTTCATATGTATCAAGACTGATGTCTCCGGCCACTGCTTCAAGGATTAGTTCACTTCCATAATAAGAAATGCCTGGTTATTTAATAATTCCAATGTCATCCAAGATGTTCATGTCTTTCTTTCCTCAGTCGAAAAGAAATTAAAGTTTTTGAGGAAAACATTTCAGAATTTTTCTCCATGTAGTGGACTTCAACCAAAGTCCCTTTAAGGCAAGTCATGTCACTCGGCGGCCATCTTTGAAACGCCTCTTGGGCATGCAAGTGCAGCTCATATCTCTTTGAATAGGGAAACATCAAATTCTCCAAAACTGTTCACCAAGCTTATTATTAAATTTCATATTTGAAATCACCAATGATATCTGACAGCAACTGTCTTATAAAAGTTGTTTATTCTGCTCAAATGGCATTAAAAAAAGCTTATTTTTTGGGCTAGACCAGCCAGTGCGCATGCAAAGTCCTAAACGCATGTCTCTTAATGCTGACTGTTTCTATAGCAACCAGGACTTCTAACGGCAGCTGCAGTGATGCGCTGACTTTACTGATTAGCGATTGGCTCTTTTGCTTAGAAGGCAGGGCTTCGTTCGATAGAGTGGCCATATTGAGCGTTGCATTTTTCCCCATTCAAAACTATACGAGTGACACGTCTTGGGTATTCTATAGTCTTTGACTTCAACAGGGACCAATGGGTTGAAGGCCCAAATTGCAGTTTCAATGCAGCTTCAGAGGGCTCTAAACAATCCCAGCCAAGAAATAAGGGTCTTATCTAAAGAAACGATCTGTCATTTTCTAAAAAATAAAAAAAATGTATATACTTTTTTTAACCACAAATGCTTGTCTTGCACTAGCTCGACTTCACTCATTACATAGTCACGTTGGGAAGATCACACGAGACATAGGCGGAAGTACTGACTTTACAAAGCGAACGTGCAAAGACTAAATCAAACGCCCTTTACAGAAAAAAGGTAAAACAACGATATCGGATGATTTTGAAGCTAGAGGAGAAAATCAGATGGAGTTCAATACTACTTCTGCCTACATCACCGTTGGTTCCTGTTGAAGTCCACTATATGGAAAAAAACCTGGAATGTTTTCCTCTAAAACCTTAATTGATTTTAGACTGAAGAAAGAAAGACATGAACATCTTGGATGACATGGATGTGAGTAAATTATCAGGAAATTTTTATTCGGGATGTGAACTAATCCTTTCATGTCTTTCACCACAAACAATGTATTTTTAAGTGTGTATTTTAAAGTTAAAAATACTTTTAAAAACTGCGTTTACATCATTTCATCTATTAATTTTTTTAACACATTTGAGCACTGTTGTGGTTTCAGTGACTGTGTACAGTGTCTTTCCCAACCACGAAGTACAACTTAAACGCCCCTTAAATAACCAAGTTCACCCAAAAATGAAAAACATTTTGTTCCAACCAACATCCAAAGATGATTTTTTGAAGAATGTTGGTAACCAAACAGTTTTAGTGACCAAAAAATATCTTCTTTTCAATATTCACTTTTTCAAATGTCATACAGGTTTGGAATGACACGAGGGAGAATATATAAACTATCCCATTAGACCCACACCATCAGTCTCGGGTACACCCAGATGTCCATCTAAATGTTTTTACCACTGCAGAACATTTGTAGTATCTTCATGTAATATACATAAACCATGAATTTTAATATACGAAGTACGATTGATGACAGGAACCATAACATTTCCATTTATGAGACCTTACCTTGCATCTGGTCGATGTGGCCCAGGGTTTCTATCTGCTCAACGAGATCATTAGAGTTCCACTGACTCATGCCCAAAAGCATGGCTGTCTTCCCCTCCAGCACCTCTGAAAGAAATCACACACAAACACACATTCAATGAAAGCAGCATATGATGAGGATGAGACAATCAATCATTTAGCCCATCGGCAGGATAATGCTATGCTCATTTCAGCTGGAATGCAGCAGTACATCAAAGACTATTAATATTCATCGAATTATCTTTAAATACAGCTAGAGCCATAAAGTGATGTCCGTCTAATGAGCACAGAGCGAGCGATCAACCACTCCGCCGGTACTTGTGAGACAGCCCCTGAGTGCTTGATGGAGGACTCAGCTGTGCGGTTCACAGCGTGTGACAGCAAACTGCAAGCCCAATGCCATGTCGGATCTCGCTGGGATGATATTTCAGTGTGGAAGAGAGGTTGTGACAGGGCTCTGTCAGGACTGCTCGTCTGCACCACCCGCTTGAGCCCATCGGCCGCTGTTTGTTGCATGCTATTCGCTAGACTGTCAACTGAATTGGTTTTTAAGTTGGCTCAAACAAGAGTATACAAACATACACATGCACGCTCACAGAAACAATGTGAGGGAAGCTCGGAGTTGAGAGATGAAGGGTTTTAAATCATAATCCAAATACTGGCAGTTACTGAGTCGTGTGGAATGGAACGACGCTTAGAGAGAGCAGGAAGAACATAGATCTTCTGAAGTGTGAAATGTGCTTAGCACAAAGAAGAGCAACGACAGCAGCCCGGCTCCTGAAGGATTAAACAACCACCTATTTCAGTAAATAAAATATAAACTGCTAATGCACAAGGGTCTGCCACAAGGCTCACTGAGAAAGGAAGACAGCAAAAAGTGGGAGTTAAAAGGAGAAAAAGAACAATGTACTGTAAAAATGTGGGAATGTGCTTTCAGAAGAAAGTGGATGAGCTTTGCAGAAGATTTCATTTTAAAGTATTCAGTGTAATCTGCACAATTATGAAAAAAGTTCATGTTATGTACATTAAATTATTGGATACTAGTTACTATGGAAGTTAGGGATGTGCAAAACTACTGACTTTTATGGTTTTTATAAAAAGACGTAACAAAATGCATTTTTAGGGTTGTCAAAGTAAACATAAAAACATTTATTTATTTAGAAAACCACCTTAGACTTGAATCACATTTGAAAATATTTTTCTTCATATTTATATCTCTAACATTAAAACAGGGCAGAAAAGGATCAAGATAAACAGTTAAAATAATTAAAAAAGTTTATATTTATAATAAAATATAATAATTACATTACATTTCAAATACAATTGCAATAAAATAAATAAATATTACCAATAAAAAATTACTTGCTTTAGCTTCAGTACAGTAAAAATATAGGAGTCAAAAAGTATTAACTTGAAACATCACCTTAAAACACAATGCAACTCATGATGCGAAACATGGTGAAAAATGACAGCCAAATCTGAATTTGTACACAGATCAACAATTTAAAAATATAACAGAACAATGTGCAACACTTCAATAGACTAACAGACAGAGATATTCAGCAAATAAATTCTCTTTTATTATACAAAACTATCATAGAGCTAAAAAAACAGCCGAATTGTGTAACAACTGGAACGCTGCTCACAGCAGGAGATCTGAAGTCTGACCATAATTGCCCTGAAATGTATTGTTGAAGGCGGAGTGTTTGTTAAACAAGCCGTGCTTGATGCCTGTAGCAGCAGTGCTTTAAAGAGAATGAATTTAGGGAATGAAGAAACTTCTCAGATAATTTTTGCTGACAGTCTAACAGTACGTGCAAAACACTGCCAGCAAGATAAATCACTTTCTGAGAAGTTCTCTCTTGATTTACCCCTTTAAAAGCACATTTATAAAATACTAAAACAAAAGTTTTACTATTTTAATTAACATCCTGACCTATCCCTAATGAAGGTGTATAAAACAATCCCTGAGTAACTCAAAAATTGTTTCACAAAAAAAGTGCATGAAACAGTGACTGAAAGGAGAAAAAGAAGAAAGACAAGCAAAGTGCATTAAGGTGGGGAAACATTTTGATTGGAGGTTATTAAAAGAGATTTTAAAAAAGGAATCTGAAACTAAATTTCACGAATTCTAGAAAGACCTGATGAGGTAATGAGTTCATGGAGGCCCAGAGCTTATCCATTAACATTCTTCAACTCTTCTTTTACTTTTAAATACAGACAAAGATAGGCGTCAAAGGACATGTCCGTGTAGGCTGAAAGATGGGCAAATACTGGTGGATTTCAGCTGATCCTATTTCCAATTCTCTCCTACAAACATCTTCAGTATATGAACCAAATTTGCAACACAAGCCTGTCGTGAGTCTATATTTTCCTTGTAAATTACATTTATGTGTACTTTCAAAGCAAGATCATGCTATTTCAAACCCATATGACTTATCTTTTTTCAGTGGAACACAACAGGAAATGTTAGGCAAAATGACAGCCTCCGTCACCATTCACATTCATCGTATGGAAATAAAATGCAAACCTATAGTCAGCTTCATTAAAAGTAGTAAAACAAGGAGCATTTTTCCATGACCAGAATATGACCGTAGATGCCTGTGGCTGTCTAGAGGCAAAGAACATAAGACAGCGTTGTCTGTCTGACACAGTTTCAGGAAAACAGGCTTTTCCTGGAAAATCTTCCAAATGAAGGCCCATATTTGGTTATGAAAATCACACGTCTTGACCTTCTTCCTAACACTGGGGTTTAAAACTCCAACTCAAATACTAAGAAGAAAATGTATTTTTCTTATGCGATTGGCTGTGACAGTTTTGTAACTTGGACACGTATGCCACAATTTAACATTTAATAAACCAAAGTTGCATATGAATTCAAATAAAAGACAAGCTGTCAACTCTCAGATGGCTAATGATATTCACAAAATCAATACTGGTGCTAAGATGCTGCTGTTTTCAATTAACAGGGTCTTTATATTAAAATGTAAGGTAACATGATTTTCAGATATGCTTTATAATCTGACAGAGGTTATAAATAGTCAATTTCTTAGTTGATTTGTCAGTGCAGATGAATCTTGTGTACAAAGGGCCCAGGGCTACCCGACTACAGAAAGCAATCAATGCAACAGAAAAACACTTCAGCTCAAAATGCAAAGCCTGTGCAGGTAATGCTAATCAATTAGCATTAAGAGTCACAATGAATGACTGCGAATGCATACAGCAATCTGTCTCCAGCTGAAATTTACACCATTTTAAATGAGGGTCCAATCTTATTCCAGGGTGTATAAATGGGCTCTGTTTAAGCACACTCTGACAAATCTCATTACTCAAATGCGCACGCTCCAATAACAAACAGACCTTAGACATTTGCCAACATGTCAGTTAAAAACGATTCTGAACGCACTCATTCATAATCAAAACAGCTTTGTCCTTAAACACCCCATGGCAACACTTTTCCAGCACAGTGTTGAAGTATTTCCTATTAAAAGTTGGTTGGGACAAATTGATGAAAAAAAAAATTTCAGCATCCATTTGCATTTTCAAGTTTTACTTGCATTTGGCGCTTAGGCCCTGGTCACACGTCTCAGGTTACATTCTACAGAGAGACACTCCATGATGCGACTTGAAGGAGATCAACCCAGCGGATATGAGAGGCATGAACAGGGCAAGTGAGAGTCTGACACGCGTGAAAGGGGCTCATGTGTCACGGAGGTGAAGGCAGGCTGACAAAGCTGGAACCGTGATGAGCCTCAATTTCCCTGCCGCTCGGCGCTCTGATCATCTGTAGCGCACACTGACTGACAGGGGTCAATCTCACAGGTCAGTGAAGAGGAGTCAACAACAGCCAGTCGCAGAGAGTATCCACACCGATATCCACACACAACTTCTGTGATTTCACAAACACACCTTTGCAGTGTCGCTCACACAAAAAGCCATTAAGTTTGCACTCCAAGCATGAGCCAAAACACTTGACTGTGCCTCTCCTGACAAAAGTGATTGCTAAACAAACCCTCAGCCACTAGAAAACAACATTTAAGTGTGTACAACATTTCTTTTGTCATTTCTGAAAGAGTTCTCACAGGTCACAACAAATGACACTCAGTGGAGCCAATTATCTACAATGCTTTGAAGCATGACAAATTTAATTCTTTAGAAAACTACATTTACTAGAAGTAGAAATAATCTCAATTTCAGTAGGACTATACAACCTTTTATTTATTTTTTTTAATTTTTTTTACAATAATTCCTATCTCGTATGACTACACTACCTTTCAAATGTTTGGGTTCAGTAATATGTGTTTGAAAGGAGTCTCTCATGCTCACCAAGGCTGCATTTATTTGATTTATAAACAAAAAAAAATACAGTAATATTGTGAAATATTACAATTTAAAATAACCATTTCTTCAGTGTTACATGATCTTTCAGAAGTTATTAGAATATGCTGATTTGGTGCTCATGAAATATTTCTTATTATTATCAAAGTTAAAAAAAAGTTGCTAAATGATTTTCTTTAAACTGACTTTATTATATAAGAAAAGCTTTTTTTTAAATAAAAACCTTTGGTAACATTTAAATGTATTTACTTCCACTTAGTTTAGGTCCATTTAATGTGTCCTTACAGAATAAAAGTATTAGTTTATTTAAAAAAAAACACTGACCCTAACCTTTTGAATGGTAGAATATTTCAAAACTACAATTCAAACTAACTCATTGATCACAGCAGGAGAAAGCAAATATAATCACCTTTATTTATAACTATATTGAAATAAAATTTGGCAGTCACTGTCATAGTCATTAATAAACAACTTAGTGTTGGTCCCTCTGTGCCTGCAGCCTTGGTCATCCTCTCAGCATATTCCCTATAATTCACTGTGACAGTATAATACATTTCTTCAAAGTGCCTTTAAGGCAAGTCCTTTCAGTCAGTGGTCATCTTGGTAATGCACTTGGGCAGTTATTTTCTATGTGGGCAATAGTGTCACCATACTGTTCTAGAGTAAACAAACCCTCCCATTATTATCATTCAAGAATAATGCTAATACAAAACATTTATTTTGACAGCTGCTATATTAAGCGTCATGATTGCTCACTTTTCTCGATCATTTTTCTACAAGTGGTCTCGTCTTTCATGCTAAATCTTCTCTAAGCTGAGAAAAAAAAACTACTATAGTGTGAAAACCCTTTGCATCAGTCAAGCTTATATATACACTGGCTTTCTAATTTTGGGGGTTGGTAAGAATTTTTTAATGTCTTTGAAATAAATAAACAAACAAACAAAACAACCTTCCATTTTCTATTTTATTATGTATCTTATTCCTGAGATCAAAACTGTACTTTCAGCAGCCATTATTAAATTTTTTATTCCATTATTCTACATGATTGTTTGAAAATGAAAGAGATAGTTCACACGTACAACATTTCTTTTGTCATTTCTGAAAGAGTTCTCACAGGTCACAACAAATGACACTCAGTGGAGCCAATTATCTACAATGCTTTGAAGCATGACAAATTTAATTCTTTAGAAAACTACATTTACTAGAAGTAGAAATAATCTCAATTTCAGTAGGACTATACAACCTTTTATTTATTTTTTTTAATTTTTTTTACAATAATTCCTATCTCGTATGACTACACTACCTTTCAAATGTTTGGGTTCAGTAATATGTGTTTGAAAGGAGTCTCTCATGCTCACCAAGGCTGCATTTATTTGATTTATAAACAAAAAAAAATACAGTAATATTGTGAAATATTACAATTTAAAATAACCATTTCTTCAGTGTTACATGATCTTTCAGAAGTTATTAGAATATGCTGATTTGGTGCTCATGAAATATTTCTTATTATTATCAAAGTTAAAAAAAAGTTGCTAAATGATTTTCTTTAAACTGACTTTATTATATAAGAAAAGCTTTTTTTTAAATAAAAACCTTTGGTAACATTTAAATGTATTTACTTCCACTTAGTTTAGGTCCATTTAATGTGTCCTTACAGAATAAAAGTATTAGTTTATTTAAAAAAAAACACTGACCCTAACCTTTTGAATGGTAGAATATTTCAAAACTACAATTCAAACTAACTCATTGATCACAGCAGGAGAAAGCAAATATAATCACCTTTATTTATAACTATATTGAAATAAAATTTGGCAGTCACTGTCATAGTCATTAATAAACAACTTAGTGTTGGTCCCTCTGTGCCTGCAGCCTTGGTCATCCTCTCAGCATATTCCCTATAATTCACTGTGACAGTATAATACATTTCTTCAAAGTGCCTTTAAGGCAAGTCCTTTCAGTCAGTGGTCATCTTGGTAATGCACTTGGGCAGTTATTTTCTATGTGGGCAATAGTGTCACCATACTGTTCTAGAGTAAACAAACCCTCCCATTATTATCATTCAAGAATAATGCTAATACAAAACATTTATTTTGACAGCTGCTATATTAAGCGTCATGATTGCTCACTTTTCTCGATAATTTTTCTACAAGTGGTCTCGTCTTTCATGCTAAATCTTCTCTAAGCTGAGAAAAAAAAACTACTATAGTGTGAAAACCCTTTGCATCAGTCAAGCTTATATATACACTGGCTTTCTAATTTTGGGGGTTGGTAAGAATTTTTTAATGTCTTTGAAATAAATAAACAAACAAACAAAACAACCTTCCATTTTCTATTTTATTATGTATCTTATTCCTGAGGTCAAAACTGTACTTTCAGCAGCCATTATTAAATTTTTTATTCCATTATTCTACATGATTGTTTGAAAATGAAAGAGATAGTTCACACAAAAATGAATATTCTGTCATTAATTACTCACCCTCATGTCATTTCAAACCTGTAAGACCTTCATTCTTATTCGGAACACAAATTAAGATATTTTTGACCAAATCTGAGAGCTCTCTGACCCTCCATAGACAGCTTGAGGTGGATTTTGACTTGTGTGAAAAAGGGTTAATGCGAATAATGGAAGATCGAAACGCATTTACCGAATAAATTTCTCCATGCGAATCAAAAAAGTCATGTGACTTTGCGCTATGGGATGGCAAAACCTGACTAACCAGCGGACTGATCTCGTTCCACAGCATCTGAAATATTGTTATGGTCATTCTGAAATGCCAGCGCAAAGTCTTAAACAACTGCGTTCCCAAACAGCAGACATCCACCTCCAAAAGCAATGACCGCATTTATTTTGTTTCATCTGCTCGCTCTGAGGCGCAAGTAATTTAATTATATATGAAAAGTATTATATTTAGTGGCTTCTCCTACGTTTCTTAGTGATTTACAGAGCCAGTTTATCAGGAAATGAAAATTTTGTTCTCTTTGATTTGTTGGATGGAAACAGTGCTTGTTCACAAATGTTTTATGCGATATTACAATTTTGCGTATAAGTTAAAATTCACAACTTTGGATGGAATCCCGGCTACTGTCAGTTTTGATGAATTTGATTTTTTTTTTTTAAAGTGCAACATTTTGAATGGTAGTGCATATAACAAAAATGCTAATTCATCAAAACAAAGCCTAATGATGGAATATAATAAAAAAAACTGCCAAAAACACATTAGGGAACTATCTGGCATGTTCCCCATTCCATCCCGCTGTAACATCTGGACTTTAATTGAGGTTCTGTGTTGCGTGGTAAAGTGGGGGGGCTCATTAATGAATGAATGAGAAATGTGTCTCATGAAAGTTAGATGTGGAAACATACATTATACACTGCTACAACCCACTCTTACATTTTTACTAATGTGGGGTAGACAGACACAAGAGCTCATGCGAATAAATTATAAAGCTGAATAATTTCATTTTGAACACCAAATCAAAGTAACTCATTTGCAGATGCGACTCAAGAGATGTGATCTTGTTCGCACCTCTAATGGAGAATCCCCTGTTTTAGTCACACCTCCATTCACTGACCAAATGTTAGCAGCTGCTCTGGGACTCGACTGCCACAGGTTTGAACAGCACATAGTATGGTGCAAAAAACAGCACCTTATCTTTCTAATACACATTTTTCAATGTATGATTTAACCATGCATGTTATTCCAAATACAAACATCCTGTCATAAGATGTTTTTGTTTTGTTTTTGTTTTTTTGGTAAACTAGTATGAAATAAGTCACATCAGTGAAAACAAAATGGGTTGCTTGAGTACAAAACTTATCCTCACGTTGCATGGTAAGTTGCTTTGGATAATAGCGTCAGCAAATCTGAGAGCTCTCTGACCCTCCATAGACAGCTTGAGGTGGATTTTGACTTGTGTGAAAAAGGGTTAATGCGAATAATGGAAGATCGAAACGCATTTACCGAATAAATTTCTCCATGCGAATCAAAAAAGTCATGTGACTTTGCGCTATGGGATGGCAAAACCTGACTAACCAGCGGACTGATCTCGTTCCACAGCATCTGAAATATTGTTATGGTCATTCTGAAATGCCAGCGCAAAGTCTTAAACAACTGCGTTCCCAAACAGCAGGCATCCACCTCCAAAAGCAATGACCGCATTTATTTTGTTTCATCTGCTCGCTCTGAGGCGCAAGTAATTTAATTATATATGAAAAGTATTATATTCAGTGGCTTCTCCTACGTTTCTTAGTGATTTACAGAGCCAGTTTATCAGGAAATGAAAATTTTGTTCTCTTTGATTTGTTGGATGGAAACAGTGCTTGTTCACAAATGTTTTATGCGATATTACAATTTTGCGTATAAGTTAAAATTCACAACTTTGGATGGAATCCCGGCTACTGTCAGTTTTGATGAATTTGATTTTTTTTTTTTTAAAGTGCAACATTTTGAATGGTAGTGCATATAACAAAAATGCTAATTCATCAAAACAAAGCCTAATGATGGAATATAATAAAAAAAACTGCCAAAAACACATTAGGGAACTATCTGGCATGTTCCCCATTCCATCCCGCTGTAACATCTGGACTTTAATTGAGGTTCTGTGTTGCGTGGTAAAGTGGGGGGGCTCATTAATGAATGAATGAGAAATGTGTCTCATGAAAGTTAGATGTGGAAACATACATTATACACTGCTACAACCCACTCTTACATTTTTACTAATGTGGGGTAGACAGACACAAGAGCTCATGCGAATAAATTATAAAGCTGAATAATTTCATTTTGAACACCAAATCAAAGTAACTCATTTGCAGATGCGACTCAAGAGATGTGATCTTGTTCGCACCTCTAATGGAGAATCCCCTGTTTTAGTCACACCTCCATTCACTGACCAAATGTTAGCAGCTGCTCTGGGACTCGACTGCCACAGGTTTGAACAGCACATAGTATGGTGCAAAAAACAGCACCTTATCTTTCTAATACACATTTTTCAATGTATGATTTAACCATGCATGTTATTCCAAATACAAACATCCTGTCATAAGATGTTTTTGTTTTGTTTTTGTTTTTTTGGTAAACTAGTATGAAATAAGTCACATCAGTGAAAACAAAATGGGTTGCTTGAGTACAAAACTTATCCTCACGTTGCATGGTAAGTTGCTTTGGATAATAGCGTCAGCTAAATGTAAATGCTCCCTATAGAAAGAATAATGGATAGTTGCTATTGGTGCTGGGCGGTATACCGGTTCATACCGGTGTTTATTTTTGTTATATGAATTTGTTATGATATTAATTTTTTTAATACCGCAATACCGGTGTATGTCACTTAAATAACGATCGGAATGCGACACTGTTTGAAATACAGATTCCTGGGCGATGTTCTGCATGCGCCAGTGAGAAGCGCTGTGCTTGCGCAGGGTCACTAAGGGGAGAACATGAAAAAGATACGATCAAACCACAGGTTACTAGTGCTGCATGCAATTACTGCGCATTGTGTGACTAATTAATTAGACATGCATGATGACAATGTTATTTAATATTACCACGTGAAGGTGTCCAAAGGAATGGAACGGCTGGGAATGAATTGAAAGCATGTTTTTTAATTAAGACTGGCTAATGTGGAAATCAAAGTGTAAAATTTTAGATCCAGGTATTCAAAATGAGTGTGCAGATCATACTTAGGATGACTTGTCAAAAGGTTGCTTCGATTGATCTTAAAAAAACTTTTGATGTAAAATCTTCTGCTTAAATGCTTGAAATTAGTTAGACATGAACATATACACACACAAACACACACATTCTATAATTCTATTATAATTCTACACACGTGCATCCATATATATAGGCAGGTGCTGATGTTTAACTGGTTGTGCAGTTGTTACGGTGTTGTAAAGCACCGTGAGGTATCTCACTCTTTATCTTCAAGAGTTTTAAACAAAAACTCCTTGTAGAAAAAATATGACAACAAAAATGAACACAAATTCATTCCTTCAACGGCTGAAGACAGAGTACTTGCCAACTGTGTGTCATGTTAGTGAGGCAGGTGGTGTGACTTCTTTTTGTTGCTGTTAAGATGACAGTAAGAAGAAAACGGCAAAGATCTGATTTATATTCTGTCTTTAACACAAGACGGTTCTCCCAGCTAATTATGACAGTTACTATATTACCCAACTTTGCACAAATCATTAGTATAGACATCATGAAAATAATCTTCACCAAATTATTTCCAAGTAAAGATGTGCTCACGAAGCATAGTCACAATAATCTGTGCCTTTTGGAACAACATGTTCTAATAATCATAGGAGCCCAGGGCTGTTTAAATCTAAAGTTAATAACTTTCTAATCTAATGACAGATAGCGGCAATAATGCAAATTACAAATCAGCGCAAGTCAAACAAAAGTTATCCTCTCCCAATCATATTAAGTGGGCCATGATTGAATAATTATAGATTGGCGTCATTGCGAGTGAACATATAGCGATGGGGATTTCTGACGCTTTATAGCTCAGCAAATTGCTTCTTTACTTAAAGCATTCAATCATTTTGCATTATAAGTAATGTAAATCCAGTAATTCACACATCTAGGCTTAGTGAGCTCACTGCTGCTTTCATAAGGCTTAAAATCACACTGAAACAAGCACAACAAAGAAATCCAACTGTAAGGAATTTCATTTATATTGATTCATTTAGCAGAAGTAACTTACAAATGAAGAAAAACACAAGCACAGGAGATTAATCATGAAGAACCAATATCAACAGTGCCACAGTAAATGATTTTGCCCATTTGGTTAGCATTACTCAAGAGGTGTCACCTAAGCTGTCAGTTCTCGTTCCCCTGTTGTCTTGTACCTGGACCGCCTTATGATCCTGCTCACTCTGTTGAAACAATAAGGACTCTCACCTTGCATTACTGGGGTTCGGTGCGGCTCCACAGTTTTCATTCTGTCCCTTTGACTGCTAAACCCCCACATCACCATGCAGGATTTAATGAGCTTTTCATCTATTCCGCAAAGCCAGCAAGTCAAATGCTGGCACTATTAATGCACCCAATGGAGATGAGTATCTCAGCCTTCTAAGTTTTCTATTATAATCACAACGCATTTGACAGTGGCATCAACAGAAATCTGCTCTTTCATTGCTGAAGCCACCACAGCTTATTTCAGAATTCAAATAAGCAGCATAAGTAGATGTTGGCATCTTCTAAGCAGTCTTAACTACTACTTTTTTAAAGGATTTATTCTTGGCATTCTGCCTTTTATTACTATAGGACCGTGTAGAGCAGACAGGATGTGAAGTTTTCTTAAATTTTTTTAAAATGTTTTGTTTGAAAAGTCTTCATATGCTATACTCCTTTAAATTAAATGCCCTAGGGCTGGACGATATGGCAAAAATGTATATCACGATATATTTCTTAATTTCAGTCGATACGATATAATTCCAATATCGATATGACCACTATTAAAAAAAGCCTCGTAAAAACTGCCATGAACGCCACAACCGATGTCTGTGCAAGTCTCTGACACCTCATATAAAACCATATAATATTTTAGAAAAAAAACCCCAGCACAAATAAATTAATGTTCACCTTTTATTTGTATTTAGCCTTCATTCAAACAAGAAATGTGAAATTCTTTCAATCCTGCATTTTTTAAAATCCAAAATACAGCAAAAACATTAACATTTTGAAATATATTTACCATTTAAAATAACGGTTTGCTATTTGAAAATATTTTTAAGTGTAATTTATTCCTGTGATTTCAAAGCTATATTTTTTAGCATCATTACTCCAGTCACGTGATCCTTCAGAAATCATTCTAATATTCTGATTTGCTGCTCAAAAATCATTTATTATTATGTTGAAAACAGCGGAATAGATTTTTTTCAGGTTTCTTTGATGAATAGAAAGTTCAGAAGAACAGAATTTATCTGAAATAGAAATCTTTTGTAACATTATAAATGTCTTTATCATCACTTTTGATCAATTTAAATCATCCTTGCTAAATAAAAGTATTAATTTCTAAAATTTCATACTGACTCCAAGCTTTTGAATGGAATAGTGTATAATGTTACAAAAGGTTTTTATTTCAGATAAATGCTGATCTTTAGGTCTTTCTATTCATCAAAGAATCCTGAAAAAAATAATTCTGTTATAAATATTGATAATCAGCAAATCAGCACATTAGAAGGATTTCTGGATCATGTGACACTGAAGACTGGCATAATGATGCTGAAAATTCAGCTTTGATCACAGGAATAAATTACATTTTAAAATATATTCAAATAGAAAGCAGTTATTTTAATACTTTGGATAAAATAAATGCAGGCTTGGTGAGCAGAAGAGCATTCTTAAAAAAAACAAAAAAAACATTAAAAATCTTACTGTTCAAAAACTTTTGACTGGTAGTGTAGGCTGATAGCCAGTATAAAGAGTATGAAAAGTGCAAACTGATTGTCTGCCAGCAGGAGGCGCTTTAAGAGCGGTAGAACTAGCGGTTTCTCCAGTAATGGCTGTAATCAAATCAGCTCCGCTCATGAACACTTCTTTATTAGATAAAATAAAAATCCCATCGAAACTTTTCTGAAGACAGTCCTTTCCCTTTAGAGATACATTCATATAAAACACCCGCGACAAGTTTTGATTTTAAAACGTGCAGTGCTCATGTTTATTCAATGAAGTCAAACACCAGGAATAAATCAATGTATGGGAAACACTGGTAATGTAGGCTATATCGAAATATCGGAAATGTGTCATTGAAAAAAAAAATATCGCGATACATATTGATATTGAATTATTGTCCAGCCCTAAGTTGAAGTTATAACAGCAATATTGCATGAAACTAATGTTATTCTTATCTGTTGTCCACTTGAACACTCAAACATTGAGTCGACATCTACCTTTTCAAGAGAAAAACAGCAAACAGTTCTCAATCATTTATTTCATTAAATCGCTCGGAGGAATACTCTCATCCTTATCCCTGCATCACCAAAGCGTGTGCGCTTGCAACATATGCGCCGTGCGGCTTGTAAACACCTCCGTTTGGCAGCTCCAAGCAGCGCCGCACACGCTGTGAAACAGCACATATGCCACAGTTGCACACAAAAAAAATACTGGTGTGATAACTTAGCATTACGAAGCAGAACTGTGATACTCAAAGCCTAAAAGACCACAAATGCAAAAGCGGATGCTGCCAGACAATGCAATTACTGACAAAGGTTGTATTTCCAGGCAGTGCAGGCTAAAGCCATACTATGCAATCTTTTCTGTCCTTTATGATTGTTGCTGTCGCATCTTGGGTAAAAGTCAAAGGAGACTGCAACATCAACGATCTTAGGACTCTCATGTGACTGACGATGCTGACTACACGATATTCCTGAAAATTTGTTCTTAGATGGCAAAATCATGGCCAAAATCATTAAGTGTGCTTTTACCTTCAGAAAAGGGTCAAGACTTTCAGACTAAGTGGAGTAGAAAGGGTACAGCTGCTTATACTGCAACAGATGGCATGCAAAGATAAGTGTGAAATCATTGCAGCAGGGGAGAATACAGTGGACAAACCTCATGCAGGGTCACAACATCAAGAGTGGATTGAGAGTAAACTACAGGGAACAGAACCACTTGACTGAGTTCCTCAAGAGCCACTGCCTCCTTCTGTCAAAGCGCAACTGAGGACTGAAGGAGGCGAAGCTACAAATGCATGAGGCATGAGCACAGAGAGCTCGCTCGAATGGACGTTAATTGTGCCTTTACATAACCAAAGAAATGCAAACACAAAATCGTGATGTTCTGTTAACGAGACAGCGCTGTCGTATCGCTTCTGAGTTATGATCAGTTTTTGGCATCTCATCTCTACTGAGGTGAAGCCGTTCAACCAAGCTGCTCTACACAAAGCTCTGAAAAGAACTGTTTGTGTGGCATTGCATCATGTGTAAAAGGTTTCATCTGAAATGACAGGATTAAAGATCCAATTAGGAAGTACAGTCATCACGATCATCTTATTCTTTTATGAACAATGCTGAATACCAACATTTCCTTTGGTCACACCCTCTTTTGAAACAAAAAAAAACTACTGAACAATGAATAATAAAAAAGACATTCTTTGATTTTTTTGTTTGTTTAGTATTTATACAATATGCTTATATGCCTTCTATATTGGTCTAAATATGTAATAAAATAATTATAAAAAAGCCAAAGGTACATTATATCTATCTATCTATCTATCTATCTATCTATCTATCTATCTATCTATCTATCTATCTATCTATCTGTCTGTATATGCCTTTGTCAGACTATATATATTATCATTTTTATATTTATCCATCCATCCTCAAAAACAGATGCTATTAAAATTTGCAAGCAAAAGCAACACTGTTCGAGAATGAATTAAATGATGAACAGATTTATTTAAAGCAGATGTTTTTTAAAGAGCCATCTGCCTATTACAACAAAACTTATCTAGTTAAAATGTTCATATGCTGTAGTTGAACGTTTTACATTATCTAGTTATAATATCCATCTATAGCCCTTGGTTAAGTGAGCCAATAAGTCATAGTCTCCCATCTCACAGAATCAGTGCATCAAAATAACAAAAAAAAATCAAGACCTGACCTGCCTGTAAACAGACTCAAAAGCCAGACTGCAGTATACTACAGACGGTCATGAAAGGCTGTCATTCTCTCTCTTTCTCTCACAGGACCACAGGGTAGCAGTGAGTCTGTCACTGCTTCTCGTGCAAGGCTATTTTTAGCACTGTGCTCTACCCAAATCATTGTGCAAGTTCGCTAGAACACAATCATTATGGAGGGAACCTGAAATCTGCCCTGAATTGTTCCGTTTGTAATGAGGTGTCAGGTAGCTTTTAAGCATTTTATTCACTGCTAAACAGCATGAGAAAAATGGGACTGAGACATTTAGATTTTCTCATTTCAGAAGAGAAAAAAGACCAGATTTTCCCACAAAACAGGAAGGTTTAAGGTTTCAACCTGTTGATACACATTCTAGAATGCTTCAAATATATCCTGACTGGTCCACCCAAATGAACCTGCCATCACTTGCCATAGTTTCACAACTTCCAATGAAGGAAGGCGCTTTACTGACGAGATGCACATGAAAATCGCATTCGATTTTTTTGCACAGCCCAACCTAGAGAAATGTGTGCTGTTTAAGTGTCTGTGCGGACTAGCGTGGAAGCTGAACAGTAGCTCACAGCAGGACAGATGGAGGCGCCGGTGCGCTCACTTGCTCTTAAAATACTCTGTAATGTTTGGTCATACAGATAAGAGTAATACATCTGTAAAGACTCTACGTTTATTTGTGTACACTCACAATAACAACAAAATGCGCTTTTGTAAAATAATGAAAGCAAACAGGATGCGCTTTCTGCTGTCTCGGTCTGTAAACTTGTGCGCAAAACTGAGTATATCTTTGCCTTACAGACATTCAAAATATATCTATAGAGAGTGAAATGTCTACTTTAAAATGAACCAATTCAAATGGAAAGCAACTATTCTCAGATTATGTAATAATCCGTGTGAAATATGCATACAGGCGCATCCACTACTGTGGAGGTGACGAGAAAGGACTTGTTAATCAGTGAATTATTAAAATGTTAATGCAGCCTTCTTACTGTTTTCCCCTGACACATTCATAATCATAGCTTCTGCGGTGCGCTGTGGCAAGCTTTATGTGTGCGCTTGAGCACTTATTAGGCTTTGTAAGCAATTAAAGGATCATTATAATGATTTCAATTGTTTATTAATAAACATGCGATTAGTCGACTAATGCTTAAACTGAATGAATATCATCCAGAAAAATCCTTAGTCGAGGGCAGCCCTACTTATAATCATCAATGTTGAAAAGAGCTGTGCTGCTTAATATTTTTGTGGATACCGTGATACATTTTTTTCAGGATTCTTTAATGAATAGAAAGTTTAAAACAATCAAAATCTTCTGTATCATTATAAATGTCTTTACTGTCATTTTTAATCCGTTTAACGTATCCTTGCTGATTTTTTTTTACTTCTTAAAAAAACCCTTTTGGGTAGTGTATATAGTATATCATAATATAGAATATAGTGCAGAAGAGTACAGCAGAACAACTCTATACCATTTATCTGTATTTAAGATAAAGCATGGTGCTATAAGACCTTCATCTGTCCCTTGCAGATCTGAAGTAAACTACAAGAGCAGCATCAAAAATACCTGAATAGTAAATAAAATAATGAAATAAGAGGTTCAAACTAAAATGTAAACTAAATTATATTGCACATTTTCATGTCACACACCACTCCAGGTGGTCTCACAGTCTGAGAGCCACTGATCTAGAAGATGCTTGATCTATTATGCTTGGCTAGTTACATAAATTCATGAGTTTTCATCAAGTAGAAACGTCCTTGATCTTCTTAAATTACGATTCCTGTATATACATTATAAATGCTTTTTTTGTGATATATTTATATATTTTATGTCTATCTATGAAAAAAAAAAGATTTGGATGATAACTAGTGACTAATTTGCGCTAATGGTGTCCTCTAAAATGAAGAAAAAGACAGCGTTTGGACTGTCTCTCAAAACCAAGTGAACCGGACAGCGTTTAAAGCCGTCGTAAGCATTGGAATGCGCCCATGACGCCCCAGAACGTTGTCTAGGTAGGCAGCTCACTAGGTTTGGGGACAGCCCTGGATCATCACGCATACCAACAGATAGACGCGGAGAGTGAAGAGAGCAAACTGACTGTCTACTCTTTCTGCTGTGACACCGCAGCTTGCACATCAATCCCGGAGATGTCTGTGTTGTCTGAATGTGATGTGACATCTCTTACCTTTCCCTCTGATTTCTTTAGCCATCCTGCGTCTTTGCAGTTAGTTTGGACAGTTCGCACGTCTCTTCTCTCTGTCTGCGCGCTGGAGAAGCGATTTCAAGTAGGTTATATGCGCGTTTCGTGTTTGAACATGCGACGGTGGGAGTATCCATGAACGCGGAGACAGATCCTTGTGTTGAAGTAAGCGCGGACTTGGGGCTGTTTGTATGTGTGCAGACTTTGCTGTTGTCCTCCTCTCCTCCTGTTGAGCTCGAGGTGTGATGTTCGACTGCCTCCAGTGGCTCTGCGCGAGCTGCAGTGAACTTGGAAAACGCCAAGCGCATTAATGCAGGCTTCAGGCCACCCGCCGTCATATATTAGTTATTTATTCATTTATGCACTTTAAATAATAATATCACACTAGCGCCTCCTTAAGGATGTTGAGCACATCATATACATGACACTAAACAAACGCTGATAAATATTGAATAAAATCATTTCTGCAACGCATAGCTTTTGAGCTCGGCAACTTCTTATATAAAAAGAAATACGGTTATGCATGTATTTATATAAAACAGTATAATAAAGAAATTAAAAGGACGCCCAGTACATTAAAATTGTTTGACGGCGTCCATGGAAGAATCAACATTTAGCCATCCTTAGCTAATATGATAATAATATCATTTTAATTTCTGTAATTTTATCTAACAAGGTGTAATATTAAAGTTAAGCAAGCCAACTAATACAACAAAACATCAACAAAAACATAAAAAAAATAAACGAATTCTTTGCTTATTTCTCGCAATGCGCCATTTTGGAATGAAAATGAGAGATCGGCATATTATTGCTTATATTATATTTATCAAAATATATTACATATATTTGTATCGCCTTTCTAACTAGAAAATCTGAATTGATAATTTTTTATCAATAAATATATATTTAATTTTTTTAATCATTCCACATACTGTTAAAATGAGTTGAAATATGTATGGTTTCTTACAGGAAATTGTGTTATAGTTATTTTTTTACTATCTAAAAGTAAGGGACAGAATCTGTCGCCACAATTGAAGAATGACTCAAAACTCCTGAGACCATAGTTGAAACGGTTGCAAAAAGAAACCACAAGAAAACTTTCAACAAGGGCCAAACAACATTGACTGACAGTTACCTTAAAAATCCCTAAAGTGCTTCAAAATTTGGCCTACAGTATCATTCAATCGTCTCTGTGATACAAATGGTTGCATAGCTGAGGGACCACAGGTGCTGTCCATGCCTGCCACCAAACTGAATATCAACATTATGGAAGCAGAAGTGCAAAAGGCATTGTGCGGTTGAAAACAGAAATATAAATATCTTCACCCTGCCAATGGCAGTGTATCTCTGTAGTACTATAGTAGGATGACTGTGCAAAATGTTAGCTTGTTCATTAATCACTACATTGTCATTCCTCCTCAGGCTTTTCAATAACCAGCTCTGTCACAGTACATCCAACAGCAGTTCAGCTGATTAATGCTGCATTGTAATGACTATAAAATAGGAGTCTCGTGGTAGCTGTCAAACAGCAATTGGAAGAAAATGTGACACAATCAGGGCCAAATATGATGCACTTTCAATCAACATGTTTATCAGCTCATTGTCTGTATGATAAGTGTTCTGTGTTGCCATTGTAAAGGAGGCCAGCGAGTAGGTGCTGTGCAGGTAAACCTCACTCCCCTGATCTCAAGAGACGCACTAGTGACTGACGTTAGTGGCTGCAGTCATTTAGGCTCCTTGTTAGTGCGTCCGCCTCCCATGCCGAAGACCAGGTTTCGAGACCCACTCGGAACAAGAACAAGGTGTGGCGGTGAGGACCCGGGAGAGAGGGGTAACATTGGTGCCGTGACCCGGATGGGAGTGAGGGTTAGGGGGGTGAGTGTAAAGGAGGCCAGCGAGTAGGTGCTGTGCAGGTAAACCTCACTCGCCTGATCTCAAGAGACACACTAGTGGCTGCAGTCTTTAGCCTCCTCGTTAGTGCATCTGCCTCCCACACCGGAGACCCGGGTTCGAGACCCACTCGGAATAAGAACGAGGTGTGGCGGTGAGGACCCGGGAGGGGGGGGTTACACTATGTATTAAAAAAAATCAGTGCACCAAGTTATATCCAGCTCTCACCCCAGGCTAGGCATTGCTGCACATCAGGCATCCCAAATAATTGTTCTCGAGTAGCTCTAAATGACTATTGATAGAGGTGAAGTCTGGAGTTTTTCAATTCCAGGGAACTGTCCATGTTGCATTACTCAACTCCTTTAGGGAATTGGCCTATTTGTAGCAGTCAGGAAACCCAATGACAAAACACTTCTGACTCCAAACATTGCATTGCGTTTCTGGTAAAAGCAGCAGCAGAAAAACAGCCTGCAGGTCAGACAAGCAGAAAGATAGATAACATTGATTACACCGGCTGCACACAGGAAAAATGGATAATTCAATTAATTTAACTTTTTCTTTTAAAAAAAGCAGTTTCATCGGCCAGGCCAGGGAGATGCTTGAAAGAGTCATTTTAAAACATTTATTTTCTTTATAAATTAAATCATGATTATAAATACAACACAAATTCAACAGGTATCTTTCACCAGCAATAAAAACACAACCAAGAACAAGTTCATGCCAAATTGGTGACTACATTCCTGTAGCATCACAGCATTCATAATAGTTCATGGCACAAAGCCTAGAATTTGCTGGCAAATGCAGTTACTTGTGCATTAGTTTGCTTTTGGCACTTTTCACAAATAAGTAGGTTGCTGAACAGTGGGAAGAAACCTGTGACTCACATCTGGGGGTTTAAACTACAACTTGAAAGAGTTAAGAAACGTACCATAAAATCTGCTCACTGAATTAGAATTAAGCAATAAGGGGACAACCAATACTTTTAAAGCCGTAAAAATCCCTCAAAAGACATAGACCCTCATTTTATATTCCTAAATATGTCTAAACTGCACACTCTCTTATATTATAGATTTACTTTGTTATATAGGAGCTGTATGCGTGTACATTTCGATGGAAAGAATGCTTGTAATGCTCATCCTGTCCGAGCACATTTCCAGCATACCAGCACAACATCTGGACCCATCTGGAGGCCACTTTGCCCCTCAGGCTCTGACACATAAACTACACACTCTAAGTATACCTCACCTGTCCGGTCACACTGGGCAACATATGGATGTTCAGTGAACTTAAAGACAATTAGCATAGAGAAACAAAAACATTTAGAGCGTATGAAATCAGTCCACAAAGTAACAAGTTTGCGTTCTGATGCGGACAGCATTAATGCAACCCTTAATGCTTTTTCAGGAGGAATCTAGTGTGAGATATTTATAGAAAACAGTGTAAATCTTATCATTTGTAATGCATTAGTAATGTAAAGGTTCTTGAATAGCAAACACAAAAGTCAACTAATGCATTGACTAATGCACAAAGAAGGTTGTATGGATTATGACACATTGATGTGACATTTGTTAGCCGTGTGCTAAAAAGCATCTGTTTGCATTTAAAAGTCAGACCGCCCACTGAGGTTTCACATTACAACAGAAATGCCTGTCTGGGTAAAAACCAAGCTCTAACCAGCAGTGATTGTATAGTCCAATATTTAAATGTAATTCATGGAAAAACCTACAAAAATATAAACCTGAATATGACAATGTTCAGTTCCAAACACATATCGAAGTGTCATTGCTTAATAAGTTGTTTATATGGAGTCTCTATGACATTGATGTGGTGGGAGACTGGACTGGCTGGAGGAACTCTGAAGTGAAAACAGCTTCCGCATACTCTTCGCAAACATCCTGGAACTCTGCTGCCACATCAGCCAGAGCCTCAGCCATTAGCTCATCAGCCAGACTGCGGGAAACAAGAGAAAAGAGAGTTACAGTTACACAGCACTTATTGCTCAAACTCATACATTAAAGGGACAGTTCACCTAAAAATATGGAAATATCCCTTAGTTATTATAAATGCCTCATTCAGGAGAGGAGAATAAAAGACATGTTGGATATATTTTTATGTAAGTTATATCATTAACTAAAACTATTATAATCATTTAGCATTTTTTGGTATTTGAAAATGCTGAAAAATAAAATAAAGCTTCAATAAAATGAAATATAAATGAAAAACTAATTAGATCTAAAATTAAATTGCCTTGGGAACTAACTGAAATAAATGTATTTTTATTTCAGGTTCAGTAATTCAACTTATTTAAGGCAGCATGAAAAATCACCCTATTTCCTATTTCTATTCTAATGCATGTTACAGATTTTATTGTAAACAATTCAACCGAGAATATAGAATGTTTTTTTTTAAGTTTTGACCTCGTAATGGTTCATCAAAATGTAAATTCTACTTCTGTTTCATCGCAACTTTGAAGATATATAGAAATATACAAAAACAGACAAAAGCAAATAAAATTACTAAAACTTAAAGGTGACATATCATGAAAATCGGACTTTTCCATGTTTTAAGTGCTATAATCAGGTCCCCGGTGCATCTACCAACCAAGGAAACGTGAAAAAGTTTAACCCAATCACTTTGTAAGCCTTTTTCTGCAAGCGTCTGAGAAAACGAGCGCGTCTGATTTCGCTCCCTTGGTGACGTGGCAAAGGGATCTCATTATAATATTACCGCCCCTTAATCTGCAGGTTTCCACCAATGGCACCGTCATATTTTGATTTTGCAAGCAACAACGGTGTACCAGTTCTAATGCCATGTCTAAATCATGCTAACTGTTCTGTGTTTGGCTGCACAGACGAGCACAGAACACTATTTACTCATTTTGATTTCGCAAGCAACAACGGTATACCAGTTCTAATGCCATGGTGAAAGTTTGAGCAAAGCATGCTAACTGGTCTGTGTTTGGCTGCACAGACGAGCACAGAACACTATTTACAGTCCCAGCCTCAGAGAAGACAAGAGAGCAGTAGACTTATTGATTTATTTACTGTATATTGTTGCTGCCACACAGATCTAAAATAAACAAGCGATTTCTTTCCCAGCTGTTTACCTTCACAGACATAACCGACTGTTTTTGTAACTCGTGGTTTTTAACTTAAACTTAGTACTCACATGATGTGACAGCCGCTTTCTGTCCGTGTGCTTTGGATGTGTGCGCTCAGAAAACCGTACATCTGAAGTTTAAACTCATATGGTTTAAAACACATGATTTCAGCGCGATAAACATGATAATCAGAACCAAAACAGATGTTTTTAGCAGGTACCAGCTGTGATGGTGAAGCTCTATTCTGGAAAAGGGGGCGGGGAGCAGCAGCTCATTTGCATTTAAAGACACAAGCCCGAAAAACAGCGTGTTTCTGCTTCCACTCAAAATAGGCATTTTCAAAATTATATAATAAATGAGTATTTTGAGATTAAATTTCACAGACACATTCTGGGGACACCAGAGATTTATATTACATATTGTAAAAAAAGGCATAATATGTCACCTTTAAACTAAAATTAAAAAAATAAAAATATTTGTAAAAATTCTCTAATAGTGCATTAATAATACTATAATAACAGCATTTTGTGTTCTCTCAGCATTAAAGAATAAAAATGACTTCTATTTCTTTAGGACAGTGATGAGATCATCTAAATCCTTTCTTTTAGGCAAGTATTAAACTTGCTCTGTGTAAAGAGCAGAGCTACCCAGAGAGCCCAGTCAGTCTGTGCTCACTCAAGGCCTTGACTGCCTTCAAGGCTCTTATTACCCACAATGCACTGCTGACTGACAAGTGCCCGCACCCGTTCCCAGCAGCAACACTAATTGCCGTGACATTTCCCATCTTCTCTATTTCTCTGGAATAATAACCATTCAGAGTCTCTGCGGTGCTACACTGACCTCTCAAAAAAAAAAATAGATCCTCAATTTCTTTTTATATTCGTGCAATAACTCATACTTTTTTCGAGCTTCAGCACACAAAAAAATATCACTTTCCGTAAACGATTTCTGCAACCATTCTTCTCACCACCCACACAGCCCATGGCGCAAGGATCAAGTCTGACAAATGAGACCTCAGCTCTAGGAACAGATTCTGGTCTTTGTGTTCCTCTTCCTACCGTTGTTAAAAGTCTGTTCTCTGTGGACTAGCAGGACTTGATAAATATCCACCGCATTGCACCAACTTAAAAATTCTGTTAAGTATGCTAATGGCGGGGTGGGCGTGCAGGAGCACTAGCGGAACAACAAAGACGCTCATTTGCACAGGAGCACGCTCTACATTAGCACCCATCAAAAAAACAGAGCTAATATTTACATTTAAAATGGCATCGTGTGTGAGGATCATTATTGCCGCGAGGCTGTAAACAATCTCAACTCCTACTAGCTGTGTCACTGTGGGAAACGCACTGGGGCTTATGACTAATCTGCTGTTGCTCTGGGTGCAAATAGAAGAGCTGAGTTTTTAGTGTTTATACATCCAGGAACGTGTCTTGAGCATAAACAAAACAATGAAAATATGTCAGGAAACTGTAGATATCGGTGATGAATGAGTAAGAGCTAATTTAGGTTAAATGTCTATGGGCCACATGCACACTGCAGCTTCAGTACACACATAGTTCAGTTGTTTACTGAAGTCGCTGCTTTAAGATGCAGATAACGACATCTAAATGAGCAAGTGTCATGACTCATTTGCAATTTTTGGTCGTGAAATGAACAAAAAGTCATGCAAGATTTTTTCCCAATTCAGTCTGTGCCTGTGGTTTCATTTGTGCAAAATGATATGTCCAGTGAGTGGCACTAAAAGTGCATTCAGTTTTATCTAAAATAGATGAACATGAATCGTTTTATGATGTTGATTGTTGTACATATCGTGACAGTTTGGAAATGAAATGTCTGATGAGTGGTGCTAAAAGGTTAATGCTCTTTATCAAAAGAGCGATGCTATACGAAAAAAATGATAATTTTCATGGTTTTTGAAAAGTTTCATAAAAGGTCACAATTTCAAATTTGTGCCTCTAAGGCAACATAAATTATTTTCAGGTGTACTTGTTCTTGTCTTTCATGTGTTTTTTGGTAGTATAGCTAATGCCTACAGAAAAGACGGCATAGTTTGCTCTATTTAGTCTGTAGTGTAACAAGACAATTACAGTAGTCTACAGAATAGAGAGAGAATATCTATATCTCATGGCTAAAGCAGAAACATCAGTAAAGTTTATTCACACTTCAGACCACCATATCAACTCTTCAAGGAATTAAATGCTGGTCCAAACACAATCACAACAAATTAATACTCTAAATTAATATTTCAATTAGTTTTAAGTGGTGCTAAATCTGGAATCAAAACACTTGTGTAAACATCTCAAACCCTCAGATCAATTCCATGTGACCTCATCTGGGCCACGTTGGGTATTAATCAGGCCCTCAAAAGCACAAATACTCTTCGCATTTATATATAGCAGCAGAAGTAAGAAGCATCTCACACTGACATGCCGGGGTTGACTTTAATACACAACATTAGACACAAGCTTAGTCTAGACACTTAAAGCGCAAGGCCGCCAACAGCGCACAAGGGCCATTTATTCTCTAATGGAACATTATAGGGGCCGGCGCTGCTATTGTGCAATCACTTCCCCTTTACCATTCCCACAAGGCGCCCTCTTTGTGCAGCTAATAGAATACTGCTCCGGCTAACAGTTACCTCAAGCGTTTTGGGCATGCTGTGGCACTCTGGAGAAGTGAGGAATTGACCACAGCCAGGAGAATAATGTCAGACTTTGAGTGGTTGCACAGTGCGAACAAAAATGGCATGAACAGGCGAAAGGACGGTCAAGGTAAGCACTCAATTAAGGGATTCAAATTAGAAGGCGTCCCCTGTGTTAATTCAGCTCTGTAGTCATAAGCAAGAAAGGTCATACGAGGTGCTGAAAGAAATTAGCACACAAGCAGTTCTGCGAGATGTAAAATTGAACACGCATATACATAGTGAAATGGGCAAACGCTTTCCAAGCTTCTTCTGTCAAAACAAGCCAAAAATAATGACCAAATTTTTCCCCTTCCTGCTTTCAACAATAGCTCCAGCAGTCACAAGCAGAAAAAAACACTGTCAACCCTCCACATGTGATTTATACGAGCAGACACAATGCTGGGCTGACTTGTGCACACGCTCTAGTGTTTGGCAGACAGCATGAGGCACGGGAGATATAGAGGGAGATGATGAGAACTTCTTTTTGGGGAAGGTTCATCAACAATAAGGTATCCGATATCAACAGGGTACAAGGTAACACCTATAAAACAAGAACCAAAGTGAATTCCTCACTTCTACAGAGTGTAATAGCATGCCTAAAGGACAATTAGCAGGTTACATGGAGGGTGTAATTTTTCATACAGAATGTGAATGAAAAAAAAAACGCATTTACAGAAATGTTTTCTATTTCTATTCTACAGCCATGAACTCGTTCTTTTTCAATGAAAATGTCATCAGAATGGTTTTAAATCAGTCTGACAAAATAAATCATTAAATTAAATTTGTACTGAATACTTGAGCGAGTTTCAAGATGTATATTCCATGAAAACAAGCCTTTTATGCTATTATGCAATATTGACTAACAACACAGTTTTTTGTAGAACATTAGACTTTGAGCTTGCAGAAGGATATATGCAAATGACAATTATTTGAATATTAAATATTTAATAGTTGATTGATATAAAGAATTACACTACCCTTCAATTATACAGTGAATCTGAAATCAAATACTTCTCTACTATATAGTATGTGAAAAACAGTATGCAAAAGAAGAGTAGTATATCTTGGCGCTGACAGCCTATGGGCATCGGCGCTATGGGCGTCCCGAGTTCGAATCCCAACTCAAGGACCTTTCCCGATCCGTCAGTTCTGATTTGTTCTATCGTAATAAAGGACAAAAATAAAGGCGAAAATGCCAAAAATAAATCTTTAAAAGAAAAAAATAAAGTAGTATGTGTGTATTTGTAGGCGAAAAGTACTCTGATGACTTTCTATTTCCGGTGACATTCTGACGTGTGCATTAAAGGGATAGTTCACCCAAAAATTTAAATTCTGTCATTAATTACTCACCCTCATGTCATTTCAAACCCGTAAAAGACCTTCGTTCATCTTCGGAACACAAATTAAGATATTTTTGATGGAATCTGAGAGCTGTCTGACCCTGCATAGACAGCAATACAACTGAAATGTTCCCCAGTCCAGAGACTATCCCATGAGGCCACAGGAGAGGATTTGTGAATAGTAGTGAAGTGACAAAACTGACGCTGTAGGTCACAAGACCATATCAACATGGAGTATGTAGTATGTCCGCATTCCATTCATACTACTCATATTCATACTATACAGAACCTATAGATTCATAGTACATACAACATACAAGTTCAAATTCAAATGTAGTGACTACTCAGACAGTATGCAACTTTTTCGGTAATGAACCAAAGTGAATTCCTCACTTCTACAGAGTGTAATAGCATGCCTAAAGGACAATTAGCAGGTTACATGGAGGGTGTAATTTTTCATACAGAATGTGAATGAAAAAAAAAACGCATTTACAGAAATGTTTTCTATTTCTATTCTACAGCCATGAACTCGTTCTTTTTCAATGAAAATGTCATCAGAATGGTTTTAAATCAGTCTGACAAAATAAATCATTAAATTAAATTTGTACTGAATACTTGAGCGAGTTTCAAGATGTATATTCCATGAAAACAAGCCTTTTATGCTATTATGCAATATTGACTAACAACACAGTTTTTTGTAGAACATTAGACTTTGAGCTTGCAGAAGGATATATGCAAATGACAATTATTTGAATATTAAATATTTAATAGTTGATTGATATAAAGAATTACACTACCCTTCAATTATACAGTGAATCTGAAATCAAATACTTCTCTACTATATAGTATGTGAAAAACAGTATGCAAAAGAAGAGTAGTATATCTTGGCGCTGACAGCCTATGGGCATCGGCGCTATGGGCGTCCCGAGTTCGAATCCCAACTCAAGGACCTTTCCCGATCCGTCAGTTCTGATTTGTTCTATCGTAATAAAGGACAAAAATAAAGGCGAAAATGCCAAAAATAAATCTTTAAAAGAAAAAAATAAAGTAGTATGTGTGTATTTGTAGGCGAAAAGTACTCTGATGACTTTCTATTTCCGGTGACATTCTGACGTGTGCATTAAAGGGATAGTTCACCCAAAAATTTAAATTCTGTCATTAATTACTCACCCTCATGTCATTTCAAACCCGTAAAAGACCTTCGTTCATCTTCGGAACACAAATTAAGATATTTTTGATGGAATCTGAGAGCTGTCTGACCCTGCATAGACAGCAATACAACTGAAATGTTCCCCAGTCCAGAGACTATCCCATGAGGCCACAGGAGAGGATTTGTGAATAGTAGTGAAGTGACAAAACTGACGCTGTAGGTCACAAGACCATATCAACATGGAGTATGTAGTATGTCCGCATTCCATTCATACTACTCATATTCATACTATACAGAACCTATAGATTCATAGTACATACAACATACAAGTTCAAATTCAAATGTAGTGACTACTCAGACAGTATGCAACTTTTTCGGTAATAAATCTTAAGTAAATACCTTATACATAAATAAATACTTTACAGTGAACATTTTTCATTCATAACATTGATTGTCTGTCATTGTCATTCTGTGCTTTTGAAGTGCAGTCCAATTCACAAGCAAATGTCTCACCAGTTCTTTCAATAAAAAAAATTAATCAGACTGGTTTATTGAAATTCTTGCAAGGCTCACAGAATGGGCCAGAAAAGCAGCAGACTACAGGATAGACGGACACCGTTTGACTTGGACAGATCAGGAGTGATATAATGGAGAAAGCCAGCTGTAATGAGGTTGTGCAAACAAATGAGATGTGTAAAAGTCAGTGAATGAGATTCTGGGTGACCAATGCTCTATCAATAATATTCTGAAACCACAGATCAAAACCAATAAAGCTAAAGGGGTGCTTTCGCACCTTTAATCCAGCGAGAAGGCCATCGCCAACAGCAAGGTTACAGTCGTGGAGCTGGACAGGGAGAGGGAGATTAGCTGGATGAAGGTTAGATGAAGGAAGAGATGGAGAGAAAGAAAGAGATGGCAGTTTGAAATAAAAGGTTCGAGAACAGAGAATTAGGATCAAACCAAAAGCCGCAGCCTCACCATGGGCTCCGCATTGATCTCTTTGAGCTCTGAATGAGCAGTGGTGGATCACACACACTCTCAGATGTGCTGGTCACTCTATGGAGTCCTCCAACACCAATAACCTCCATGTGCGGACAAAGGACATTATAAGATATCGCCACTTATCAGTTATCTCTCCTCTACGATTCTGTTCCTGAGAGTTACGCATTAGAAAACCTCATTCAGTGAGTTTGACTTGCACAGTGTGTAAGATTCAATTGCACACGGCAAAAAAAAAAAAAAAAAAAAAAAAAAAAGATAATTTAAAACAATAAAAACGTACTTGAGCAAAGAAAATTGTATAAGATAAGATTTTGAATATATACCACTCCACTAGAAAATAGATTTTTTCTTGTTTTAAGCATAAACCCCACTAAATTTATTTAGATCTACACTTAAAGGGGTGGTTGATTACGATTTCACTTTTTTAGTTTGTGTAACTTTGTTAGTGTGTAATGTTGCTGTCTGAGCATAAACAATATCTGCAAAGTCACGACGCTGAAAGTTCAATGCAAACGAGATATCGTCTTTTAAAATTATGGCAGTTTAATGCCCACAAAAACGGCTCGTAGGTACTACAACGAGTTACTTAAAGTCACAAACCCAGATAAACCCATCCCCCGGGAACATGTAACGAAGGGGGCGAAGCCATGCTGCGCTGCTTTAGAGAAGAGGAAGAGAAAACTAGGGGTGCACGAAAATAATCTATTCATATATGAATGCAATTCTGTCTTCTAATCTAATGGATTCGCAAGTTTCAAAACCAATGCTCTAAAGCAGTGGTTCTTAATCCTGTTGATCGCGTCACCCTGCTCTGCATCTTTCTCTCTCTCGAATGCCCACAAAAACGACTCGTAGGTACTACAACGAGTTACTTAAAGTCACAAACCCAGATAAACCCATCCCCCGGGAACATGTAACGAAGGGGGCGAAGCCATGCTGCGCTGCTTTAGAGAAGAGGAAGAGAAAACTAGGGGTGCACGAAAATAATCTATTCATATATGAATGCAATTCTGTTTTCTAATCTAATGGATTCGCAAGTTTCAAAACCAATGCTCTAAAGCAGTGGTTCTTAATCCTGTTGATCGCATCACCCTGCTCTGCATCTTTCTCTCTCTCTCTCTCTCATTCAGCTCATCAGCTCAGCTCCAACAATGAACTGTTCCAATCATACACTTTATGTGTATAGATGGACAGATTTTTTCACATAGCTATGAGAAGCGTTAAACATGGATGCGTGAGCGGTTGCCGTGCTGTATTAAAGCTTTAATCAGGATAAAACCATATATTAAAAGCTAACAGAAGCAGTAGCATTTACAAATAACAGCGTATCTAAAATTATGAGGCAACAACAAACAAAAAACATACCATTAAGAGCCGTGCTGGCACAGGTTCTGCAAACCAATGCTCTAAAGCAGTGGTTCTTAATCCTGTTGATCGCGTCACCCTGCTCTGCATCTTTCTCTCTCTCGCTCTCTCATTCAGCTCATCAGCTCAGCTCCAACAATGAACTGTTCCAATCATACATTTTGTGTGTATAGATGGACAGATTTTTTCACATAGCTATGAGAAGCGTTAAACATGGATGCGTGAGCGGTTGCCGTGCTGTATTAAAGCTTTAATCAGGATAAAACCATATATTAAAAGCTAACAGAAGCAGTAGCATTTACAAATAACAGCATATCTAAAATTATGAGGCAACAACAAACAAAAAACATACCATTAAGAGCCGTGCTGGCACAGGTTCTGCGCGATCCTCTTCACTAATATTATCTGCGTCACAATTGGGCTCAAATTGATAAGCAATATTGATGACGTCATTGTTTACAATTAGTGCTGTCAAATGATTAATCACGATTAATCGCATCAAAAATAAAAGATTTTGTTCACATAATATATGTGTATACTTTGTATATTTTTTATGTATATATAAATACAAACGTATATATTTAAGAAAAATATGTCATGTTTATATATTAAATATATTTATATATATAATATAAAATATAAGAATATAAATATATAATTGTATACACCTGTAAATATTTTCAAAATATATACTGTATGTGTGTGTATTTATATATACATAATAAATATATACAGTACACATACAAACATTATGTAAACAAAAACTTTTATTTTGGATACTATCAATCTCGATTAATCATTTGACAGCACTATTTACAATACAACCGGAGCAAATGCCGCTGAGGTGAGGGGCGTGACGCTTAGACGCGCACTAGA
>NW_015505529.1:248935-294992 GCF_001515645.1 Sinocyclocheilus grahami
TGTAGAAAAAAGGTAAATTTTAAAAAAAAAAAAAAAAATATATATATATATATATATATATATACAGTATATATATATATTTTTTTTAAACGAAGCATTAACACGTTACACTGCACCTCAAAAACACAGTCAAGCCTAAACAAAACAGTCAACCACCCCTTTAAAACAAGAAGAAACTTAGACAATGGTGTAAGAAATAAATGTTAAAAATAAAGAGAGATATTTTATGAAAACAAGCCTTATCTTATGCAATACTGACTTGATATCTTATAAAAACACTTGAATTCATTATTTAATATATTTCATTATTATAATGAATTACCCTACAGTTCAAAGGGGTCTGTAAAATTTTTGTGATTTTGAAAAAAGTCTCTTACCTATGGAAGTCCATTCCCGCCACTTTGAGGAAAAAAATATAATTCTGTAAGTCATAATAATGAGATACTTTCTCATAATTATGGTTTAGTATCTCATAATAATGAGTTATTATATTCAGGGGAAAAAATCTCATACATAACGAGAAACTTTCTCGAAATAATGAAAAACTTTCTCGTAATAATGACTTTACATCTCGTAATAATGAGAAACTATCTCATAATGACTGAACATCTTGTAATAATGAGAAACTTTCTCGAAATAATGACTTAATCCATGCATGCGCAACGCATCGTGATGGCACGCTAGCAACATAGTCAAAGCCATGCAGGAACACTGCAAACTGTAATCTAAAGTGTATAATCTGTCATTACATAACAATTTTAGATAAATTATCTGTATGTAGTCTTTCGTTAATTTGTAGCACCTACCAACAAGTTACTCTGCCAGACAATGATAGTTCAGGATTCAAACAGATATAGAGGAATATAATCCAACAAAAATCACACGCATTTTATGAAGAAATGAAAGCCATTATCCCTAATGATGAATAGATTTAGATGTATTAGCTGTCACTTTCATGTATCACTTTCATGCATCACATGCAAAGGGCCACAATGTTTATACAGTAGCGTAGCCCAATCTCATCTCGCTACCACAAAGCGTAGATGTTCGTTACCACGGCAACTGCTTGGTCTTCAGCGTCCCTGCCGTTGTTGTGCCGAATTCTGCACCCCTGCCAGATTCTGCACTCCCTCGTTGAAGTCACTACCTGATTGCCTAATCCTAACCCCTACCCCACACCTCATCCTAAACCTACCAATACTAGGGGGTGCATAATCTGGCAGGGTGCAAATTTCGGCACCTCACCATCCCACACAGTTTCTTGCAGGACATGTGAACGTGAAAAAAATGCTTAATGTGGCTTAAAGTACAATGACAAATTTAGGATACAATATAATTGATCATGCATACGGGCAAGCATAAGAGCCCAGAATTTGAACGCAACACCCAAAGTTGCACGTTAAGCGTTTTCCTATAGAAAACCATTATAGAAAATGCAAGCGTTGCTGTTTTGCGTTGCATACATATTTTGGGTCCAACTGAATGCCTGTGTACAGCATGCATGATTATTAAGTTGTGTACTGAATTTGGTTCAATCTGTCTTTGTACTTCAAGCCACGTTAAGCATTTTTCACATTAAGCATTTGTCCTGCAAGAAGCGGGATGCTGATCGAAGACCAAGCGGTTGCCATGGTAACGAACAATACGCTTTGTGCTAGCGGGATGAGATGGGCTACTGTATAAACATTGTGGCCCTATGCATGTGATGCACGAAAGTGACAGCTAATAAAACTAACAAATCATCGAAATGAACATCTATTCATAAGTTTATATGTGTAATGGCTTTCATTTCTTCATAAAATGCATAAACAAAATTCAGGATTTATATTATGAATTAATTTGATGAATAGAGTTAAAATAAAATAAAAGGCCTTTATTTGAAATAGAAATATTTTGTAATATTATACATTTTGTTCAGTTTAATGCATCCTTGCTTGAATAAAAATACTACTTTTTTATTTTTTTGCCTTCTATAAAACAATTTCCCAGGCACCCTGCATTCTCATTTTTCAACCATGCCTCTACAACCACCTGTAACACTTGTTTGTACTGCCCACTTTCACCCATTCAAGATGAATAAGATGGATAAAATCAAATCCAGTGCAACTCTGAATGCCATTTTATGTCAAACTGAAATATCAACTTAAACATAAAGAAAACAGAATTGGTGCACAATTTTCTTTTACATTAAAATCCTTCCTCTCTGTCTGAGTATTGTATGAAATATTGATGTTAAAGGAGCATACTAAAATGGACTGGAATGGAAGAGGAGTGGCTGGTGATTTCAGTGCTCATATTGGTCTGTTTGATGCTTTTACGGCAGCATCAAATGACACTTGACTCTCCAACCCACTGATAGAAAAATCAAAAATCACAGAGAGAGAAAAAGCGAGAAGCAAACACATGTATTGAGTTTCATTACAAATCTGAGCACAATAACTGATTATGCCTCAGCAGAGCTTTTTAGCTTCTCCCTCCGGCCCCCTTACATCCCTTTTCTCAAACCAAAATGGTTCACGCAATATAAAAAAAAAACAACAACAAAAGCTAAAAAGCAAAGCCACACTGACAGCTCTATTGTGCTACAGTAAGGATACGCACTGCTGCTTTGCAACCAGTCTAACAATGGCAAGTGAACTGTATAAATCCCCAATCGGTTTGTGTATGGCATTTACAAACTCTGCAGTGTTTCCATGTCAAACAGTGTGTCGTCTACACAGGTAATCACAGATTAGACAACAAATAATAAACTCTGCGTGCTAATCAACATCAGGGCCCAATATCCGCTCCTCAAATTACCTCCCATGAGCACGCGCTACACCGACACAAAGACCCCAGACCTTGCCCCCTCTGGTGGCACATTTCATACACAAATACATTTTTACTGGTTTATCATCATAAATCCGTTCGGCCTTGGCCTTTAGTGGTTGTACTAAAAGCCGAATAATTACCATAATGCTTAGCATAATTCATTTTCCACAATTTTTATCTTTCCTGGCCACATCCGCCCAATAATTGTCCATTCTGATGTAAATAAGCTGCAGAAAAGGATGTAAAATGTTCCATGAGAGTTTGATTGAACCATTAGGTTGATTCTAATATATAAAACTGTAACATAAGGATAGAATTAACAACTGAGGCTGGAAGAATGAACGGCATTAAGAGAGAGCTGATGAGCAGATTGACTGTAACTTTCTGATCAAGAGCGCAGTGTCCATCTATGTGGCTTTTAAAGGAACAGCAGTTGCCAAGTCGTCACTATAATCTGCAAGCAGGATGAACGCAGAACACTTCTTTTGGAAGGATTAGCCAAAAATAACTGGGAAAAAGCTTTCAGTGACAGCCATTTCCTGAGTCAGAGAAATGAAATATCGCATTAGTTGGCCAGCTGGCAGCTTCATCAGCAGACAAGAATCCTGAAGTGATGTCAAGATCTTGTCCTTCAAAATAATGCAATGACACTGAGTGTAATATAAAGTTGCTTTGGATACAAGACTACTTACTAGCTACAGTATTGTATTACAGTATTATAAGTGTCATCCTTCCTCTTTAATGTGGTTATACTAACTTGCACTTGATTTTAACTAATTGGTGCACCTGATGTAGTGATTAAAAAGAACAGGTGAAGATTTTACACAAAAAGGGGGCATTTCTGTTAGACAAACCAGTACAAAATGTATATTCTAAGTGTAATTTATCAAATCATTTTGCTTTTTATCTATTGATATTGGTGAAATGAAAATCCAATATGCTAAAAATAATTTAAAAAAATACCTGTTTTATAATAGCACAAGAGCTTTTAGACAATCTTTTATATATAATATTCCATGTTATAAGTATATAAAATATTACAAAATATTGTGCTTAATATTTCATTATAAAATAACATTATACTATATATATAGTATATACAGAACTGTTGGTGATGAGTAAACAAATATTTCAAACAAATGCTGTTCTTTTGAACTTTGCATTAATCAAAGAATCCTGAAAAAAGTTATCACGGTTTTCACACAGATATTAAGCAGATCAACCATTTACAACATTGATAATAAGAAATGCTTCTAGAGCACCAAATCACTATTTTTTAATGATTTCTGGAGGATCATGTGACACTGAAGACTACAGTAATGCCTGCTGAAAATTCAGCTTTGCCATCAAAGGAATAAATTACATTTTAAAATATATTCAACTAGAAAACAGTTGTTTTAAATTGTAATTTGTATTTCACAAAATTACTGTTTTACTGTATTTTTGATTAAATTCATGAAGCCTTGGTACAAGAGGCTTCTTTCAAAAGCATTTTTTAAAAATCTAACCAACCCCAAAAATAATCTTCTATTGTGATTTTCTCCTGGAAAACTGCCAGTGTAACTGCCAGAGCTTTGATCCCTGCATCCCTATCAGTCACTGCAGCTCACTGGATTTCTCCAGAGGGATCTTAATCGTGGTCACAGTCATTGCTCATGTCTCAACACAGACCCCGTAAGAGAGACTGAAGAATAGTCTCCTGGTGCAATGACATTTTAGAGCCGATGTTTTCTGTCAGCATTAAGTTACTGGCTGAGGATAAATAAATACAAACAATAGTTCAGATCAGGGGCAGCGGAGAGAAACCATAGCCCATGCAGCCTCGATTCTCAGCAGCCCGTGACATCCATGCTAACCCAAACACCCATGGTGAATGCACTGGAATATAGGGAGAGTAGAGAAATCTTCAAGTGGGGCTAACCAGTCCTTGTGCTTACTATCTGGGATGTTAATTGAATATGTTTACATGCAAAGGTATGGTAACACAAATATTACTATAAAAGGATTGCAGTCCCTCTATCTGTCTGTAACGGTTCCAGATTGAAGTTGGTGCCATTTTCTTTTGTTACAAGGAAAGTCAGAGAAGCATGTGGCTCACTGACCTGAGACCAGTGAACAAATGCCCAACACTGCAGCACTGTATGATAACAGGGAGGCGGCAACAAAAGGCAGACAATGAATTAGCAGTTACCTACCTAACTTGCATATAAAATATATTGCAGGGTTGTTCACAACAGTTGTTAAAAAGAAAAAAACAACAACATATACACACACACAGTCACACATATTCATACATATTAGTAATGTCACAATTAGCATGTTAACGCATGGGATTGTTTTTTCAGGGGTGAAGCTACTCACAACTGCTGCTTCCGTCTCGTTTTTTTTCTTGACAAGAATTTCATTTATTTAGACGCATAACGTCTTTACAACCACATCAAATGGGAGAATTTTCTTAATAGATTTTTTAATCGATTGTCTTAATTATTTACAAGCCGTTTGGCACTCTTTGATGTGGCGAGACAGATCACTGTATAGAAGCCTCAGTTCTAATGGCAGCAAGTCATCAGTGTCCACAGCTCGTTAGTTTGCTATTATAGAAGAGCATTTTGAGAAATATAATACTATATACTTCATTATATTTTACTTTACCGGTTAGTGGTCTTAATTATTTAATGTAAGTTTAAATAAATAATTTATGAAACAAGTTATGACAGCCATTGTGTAAATTATTATGTTTCAACAACAAATACAAATTGTATAATTTAAATGTTAATTTAAAAACTGCATTATATGCAATTTACACGTTTGCATACAAATTTTTAATTTGGGTGTTGAAAATTATAGTTCAAAATATTGTAATTGAATTTATGTTTGGGCTCTGTTGTTAATTGTAACCTTATAGTAATGTAAAGGGCTCCCTATAGTTTAGAGCAGAAGCTGAGGTAGACTTTTATCCCTAAGAAAATTTTAATACTAACTGAATTTATTTAAAGAAAAAGCAATTTGTTCAGTAAACCATTGTTTAATAATAATAAAAAAAATGACTGTGATGTCAAAACCAAGGTATATATAATATACTGTGTTTGCAAATAAATTCTTTAAAAATCCTACAATGTGATTTTCTGGATTTTTTTTTCTCATTTTGTCTCTCATAGTTGAGGTATACCTATGATGAAAATTACAGGCCTCTCTCATCTTTTTAAGTGGGAGAACTTGCACAATTGGTGGCTGACTAAATACTTTTTTGCCCCACTGTATATATATAGTTGTTTTTTTTGTTTTGTTTTTTTTACTCTGCGACATGAATGCCGGAAAAGTGGTAGATGTAACATAGTATATGCTATAATGCTATTACACATACGCTTCCACATCCATTAGCAATTTACTTGTTACTCTCACACTTACATCATTACATTAATATGTACCTTTGAAACTTTTTATTGCAGCATTTAGAATGATTTGCTTATGTTGTCGCTTTGATAAAAGCATTTGCTACATGAATAAATGCAAATATAAATTATTGAAATTGAAAAAACATTGTGCTCCTACGTCGAGAGAGGAAAAAGAAAGTGGAGGCTGAATGTTTACATCGCGTTCACAAAGCTGAAGGGCCTCGCTGCGAGCTGAAGCAGAAAAGGAGAAAGGATTTTAATCTTCTAATGTATCTATTGAACCTGTTCCACTAAATTTCCCATCATGCCCCTCTTGCTTTAGACAACTCTCACACCCTCAAGACTGTCCCTTTTTATGCTTTTATTTTCCTCATTCATTTACTGAGCCACAGCTGCTGCCAAAGCTTTGGGCAGAAAGAAGCGAGGCTCCCGCTCTCTCTTGGCAGAACTACAGAAGGAGGAGGCGGAGGGAGAAAGACTGGCTTTTACCAGCAGATATTTTGGAATTCAATTTTCATGTAGCTGTTATTGAATATTCCCTAAACAGACAGATATTGCAGTGCAAAAAACACCCTGGTCAATGTGCAGTTCCCCTACAATTCAAGTGAAGACTGATTAAATTGTGACTGATCCAAATGTGCCTGGCATACAAGGAGTCAATACACTGTAAAATCAGCTGATAGTCACTCACCCAGTCTCCACTGGCTTTTGCAGGAGGATGTTGGCCGTACTGGGTGCATTCAGGACTGGTTTCGTCAGTCGGATTGGCTGAGGAGAGGCTGGCCTAGAGCTAGTAATATTCCTTTGAGCATCTGCAAGACACAGGACGTTTTACACTGCTGCCATCTGGTGGAAACCACTGTCATGTCAGCCAAACAAAATGCAGAGGAACAAAGCTCCTGGAACAAAGTGGGGAGACCCTGAGACTGACCTTCTGATGCTCCTGAAAGGACAACTGATAACTACTTTTGTCAGTTTTTCTGTCTACTATCAACTGGGGAATGTAAATGGCCCATCTGGGTCCTGTGACTCACCTGTGCCTTTTTCCCAGATAAGAGGGTCAGAGTATGAGATCATAGCAAAGCGCCGACGCACTTCTTCCTGGTCTCTCTGGGTAACAAAATACAGCTTTGTGAGTCATGTGATTTCATAATTTATTTTATTTTATTATTTTATTTTTAATTAAGTTAAAATTTAAATTTATTTTTAATTAAATTAATATTTATTTTACTTTTATATTTATTTATTTTAACCAACGAAAATGTTTCAAAGAAAACAATTTTTTCAGGAAAATAATAATAAAAAAAATATATAAATTTTTTTTTATAATTTCTATTTTATTATTATTATTATTATTATTAATTTTACTTATAACTTAACTTTTTGATAATAATTTTGTTTTTATTTTATCACTTCTTTTAATATGAGAATTTTATATTATAATTGTTATACTTTCTTTTACTTTTAATAACTTTTTATAATTATTATTATTATTATTATTATTATTATTACTAAATATATAAATAAATAAGAAAATATTACAAGTTCATACCATTAAATTATAAAAATTGTGGCATCACTCCAAACTTACAAATCTTATAATCTATGCCTTTAGCTCCCACACACTGACCTCCATCTCCTCCATCCTCAGCAACATGCTCTCTAAAGTGGGGCCCTGCAGCTGCTTCTCAGCATCAGCCTCGGCCACCTGCTGCCTCTCAGTCACCCACAGAGCTCGAGCTGCATCCTCCAGAAGATCTTCCAGAAGAGCTTCGCTCAGTACGTCCGGACTGGCCCCAGGCTGTTGGCATTTGCAGCACAACACAGCACAGAATAACAGAACACTTTAAATTAAAATTGTGTGAACGGTTGTAAATTGAACCTTCATTAAATATTCAATTTACATAAGTTCTTGGTGCCGAAGATGCAGGAATACGAGAGTGAAGAAAAGTGTGAGTTCTGACCTTATCTGCAACCTTCAGCCGCTCTCGGAGTGTGTCACTTCGTGCTCCAACCACCTGCCATACAAATATAAGACAGAAACAATAGAGACAGAAATTCTCTATTTACATCCACACACAACATCTGTTCACAGTATGCTCGAAGGGAAAAACATTCAAATATGAGGTAAAAATGGTCCAAATTCTACACTCAGTCATACAAGGATTTATAGCTCTTGCTGATACACTAACATCTCAGACATTATTTGGGGAAAACAACATCAGATGAATGTCTTTACCTTTGCTTGATCCAACAAAGGTTGAATTCTTTCTCTAGCAGCCTGCTCAGCCCTTTCTGCCCATTGTGTCGGAGAGCCCACTGTGGTCCTACCATTGCCACATATTAATGCAAATCAACGCAAACAAACACTCAAATAATAAAAAGTTCAATTAACCTTTTTTCCCCTCATTAACCTAATATTAACAAAATGTAAAAAAAAGTTTGAACAGACAGAATTATTCTTTTACTAACTTTAAATTAGTTATGCCAACTACATGCAAAGGAACGACTGATTGAATGATTATTGATGCTTTATGCATATATAATGTTATTACAATAGTGAATGTATAAGTATTACATTAAAAAGGTTTTTTTTGGTTGTTTTTCTGGCATATAATATGAAAAAAAAAACATTTTTTTAAAATGTAGTGGTATATTTATTAAATTAACTCCATAGACAGATGATATGAGAAAAAAAAAACACTCAAATTAATTTCCAGCCAGTTTGTCTAGATCTTGATTTCCATTCATCATTATTCAGCGCAAATGGATTATTTCAACTTGCTCATTTAAATTGATGGCAACCAATGAAATTTCGTGATAAAATGTTCAAGAAATGCACTGCATTAGTTGATTTTAATTAACTCAATTAAACAAGCAGCAAAACTCATTTCTTGCATACACAGTTCATTGAACCACTGGTTAACATAATAATGAGGGAGCTGCCATCATACCGGAGTTTGCTAATGCGGTCAGCCTCCTCTTTACTCAGATGATTCAGTTCTCTTAGTCTGTCTGCAGTCACCCGGTCCAGCCAGACTTGCCTATAGCACATAAACATACACACCAATGAGCTTCTACTGCTGTCTCATACTCAACAGTCCAAAAAGATCATCTTCAGCAGCGAACATGAGCATTTTATAGTGATCATAGTGATGATCATTTAGTTAGAAAGAGAGCCCAGTGATAATAAAAAGAGAGGGTTCATTACATACCTGAGGGCTTCATTTTGGGCTTGATTCCTGTCATGTGATGAAGGGCTGAGCTGTGTGCTGCCACTCGGTCTGGTCTGTGGCTTCTGCTTTTCAGGGCTCTTTTTAGGTGAGAACAGACATCTGGGCTCTGGCCGGCTAGACACAGCACTACACAGGTGTATATATTCATATATATTAGAAGAACACAAAGGTGCAAGCATGTAAAGTCCTGTGTGCAAGACAAATACAGTGGGGAAAAAAGGTATTTAGGAGGACAGGGGAGCCTCTTAAAGAAGAAGTTACAGGTCTGTGAGGGCCAGAACTCTTTCTTGTTTGTAGGTGACCAAATACTTATTTTACCGAGGAATTTACCAATTAATTCTTTAAAAATCCTACAATGTGATTTTCTGGATTTTTTTTTTCTAATTTTGTCTCTCATAGTTGAGGTATACCTATGATGAAAATTACAGGCCTCTCTCATCTTTTTAAGTGGGAGAACTTGCACAATTGGTGGCTGACTAAATACTTTTTTGCCCCACTGTATGGATGAAGGGACTGGATGTACTGACCGTGGGCGAGGAGGAGAGTGAGGGGATGTTGGTATCCAAGGCACAGTGGGCTCTTTCTGAGCTACCTGGATTTCCCTCAGTCGGGATGAGACAGTGGGCTGCTGGAAGCTGGCATCACGAACATGACTGGCCTGCTGAATGAGAGACAGTGTGTCTTTTATCTTTTTTTTTTTTGAAAGCTGTTTGAAAACTACAAACATACACTAACATTCAAATGTTTGGGTTCAGCAAGATTAATATTATTACGAATTTAAATGTATTCTATCTTAATACATATTAAAATGTCATTTATTCCTGTGATGGCAAATCTGAATTTTCAGCAGTCATTACTCCAGTCTCAGTGTCCCAAGATCATTCAGAAAAACATTCTAATGCTAATTTGGTGCACATTTCTTATTATCAATGTTGAAAACAGTTGTGCAGCTTAATGGTTTTGTGGAAACCTTCATAAAAAATGTTCATGACTGTTTGAAGTTAATATAAAAGCATTTATTAAAAATAAATATTTTTACTGACACATTTGATCAATTTTAATTTCTATCAAAATATTATTAACTCAAAAATTTTGAAAGTTAGTGTTTCTCAATAAAAAGGAGAGCCATAACTAAACGAAGAATAAATAAATTATCATTAATAATGATAATTTAAAAAAAAAACCTTAACATGGTCTGGGTTGATGGCATTGGAAGTTTTGTTGGGTTTCTGTGCTTCTGTCGCTCTCAGTTTTTGATGATGTAAGAGGCTCTCTAGCCCTGCCCTCAGAACTTCATTGCGCTCCTTCACCAGTGCTTGTGAGGTCCTGTGGGATTTTGCTGCCAGTCTGCTGCCTGCATTCATTAACAAAATCTCAGATTTTCTTTTGCAATACCCTGAAATCAAATACCTACAAAAGGAGCAACCAGCTCATGCTGCAAACCACTTCTACACAAGATAAATTATTAAATACTGATTTGATGAATATGATTTTCATATACAGTGGCCCAAAAAGTACAGTTGAGTTATACTCACAAATTATCAAAACAAATGCTGCTAGTTTTCTAAGAACTCAGTGTGTTTGTGTGTTAAAAAAAAAATAAATAAAATAATAAATAAACTTGGTTAGATGTTTTGCTATGTAATGCAAAGACATTCAGACATGACTTATGGTCAGAAACAAAAGCAAAACTCTTTTTGAAAAATGAACATCACTTTGGTTGTCATGACTCACCACCAGGCTTTTTTGCAGCAGCTGGCTTTCGGGGTCTTTGTGAGGTCCTCTCAGCTGGTGCTCTGGCAGGACGGGGAGGGGACATGCTGCGGGCCCTGACCCTGGTAGAAGTCTTTTCCACTGGGTTGACATTTTGTAAATCTACATCTCTTTCCTTGGGTGTCTCCTGCTTACTCAGTGCTGAGTCCAGCGTCTGAGCAATCACAAACAAAATGGCATTAAATTAAGGCTTTGACATTCACTGAACGTTTATTGTGCTTATATACGGTACATCACCTCTAATTTCTGCAGGATGTCGAGGGCTGTCTCTGGTACAGCAGATCCTTGCCCCACCTCTGCTTTGGCTGAGCAGAGAGAGAGCTGGCGAATCAGCTGCCCCAGCTCTTTGCAGTGGGTGGGCACTCTGTTCTCTGCAGGGTCTGACAGCTGGTTGATAAAAACCTGCATGGCTCTTACAGCCCCCCGGTGAGCAGCAGCCAGTTTGTCCATTGCCCTGGACTGAGAAGACATCCATAGAAACATTTAAAACCCTTGCATGATTCATTCTTGCACTTTAAAATCAAGCTATAATGAAATATCGATTTTTTTGGGGGCGAAATTAACTTTGGTACCTTTTGGGTGTGTTTGACATTCTGGGAACGCAGCTTGTCTAGATCCTCCTGTATTTCTTTAACCTTGAACAGAACAACAAAACAGTCCCATTGTGGATCTTTAAAGCCGCCTTTTTATCTCTGAAAAATGACAAACCAGTTGTCATTCATGTACAAAAATCCATGGTTTTGCATGATTTTCTGACTATATCCATATGCTGAATTTTTGGATCCAAATTGAACATCATGTGCACTGAGATATTTCAACTTTTGTAGCTAAACGTGTGCACTATATCTGTGAAATGGGTGGTTATGAGTACTTATGTCTGAAATCAGTTATGTTACACAGTAATGTTAATTAGCCTTAAAGGGGTCCTATTACGCTTTTTCACTTTTTCAACTTTAGTTAGTCTGTAATGTTACTGTTTGAGCATAAAAAAGATCTGCAAAGTTACAAAGCTCAAAGTCCAATTCAAAAGGAGATATTTTATTTAACAGAAATCACTTTTCAAAAACTACAACGAACGACTTGTCTGGACTACAACTCATATTTTCCGGGATTTGTGATATCACAAATATATATATATATATCACAAAGATACCTAATGGTTAGAGAGTCGGACTCGTAACCCAAGGGTTGCGAGGTCGAGTCTCAGGTCCGGCAGGAATTGTAGGTGGGGGGAGTGAATGTACAACGCTCTCTTCCACCTTCAATACCACGACTGAGGTGCCCTGAGTCACCGAACCCCCAACTGCTCCCCGGGCGCCACAGCATAAATGGCTGCCCACTGCTCCGGGTGTGTGTTCACGGTGTGTGTGTTCACTGCCGTGTGTGTGCACTTAGGATGGGTTAAATGCAGAGCACTAATTCCTAGTATGGGTAACCATACTTGGTCACATGTCATGTCACGTCACAAATACCGACGACTGGAACGAGACCTGGATGAGCTGCACTAGAGAAGGCAACAACTCTTATCACTGTGTCGGAGACACGCTAGCTTTCCCAAGGCAGACGAACTTAGAGTGATTACAATCATCTGGGTTTAAATTCCGCTCAAATTGATTTGATTTTGATGCAATATTTACACTGAAGCTCGCAGGCGGCTATGGTAATGACAGCACACACTGGCCCAGCTAACCAATCACAGCACATTTCGTATTTCAGAAGGCGGGCCTTCATTTGATACAGAAACTATTCGAGCCGTTCATGCCAGACTGAGGAGAGAGGTGTTGTAATAATGTAAAAATATGTGAAAAATAATGTGTTTTTCGAACAACCTAGTATGAGAGCCTGTTCTAGTACACCCCCGAAACAAAATCCAGACTTTGTAAAAGAGCATAATAGGACCTCTTTAAAAAACTATTATGCTTTTCTTTCAAATGTATTGACAGTCATCTGTTTTGTGTGGATATATATTCATACATTCATTCACTCAACCATGCCGAATAAGCAGAATTATGAAAAATTATGTCTTAAATAGTTATTTTATAATTATTTATGTTAATTAGACCTTGAAAACCTACTATGTTTTTCTTTCAAACATATTTGGCGGTCATTTGTTTTGTGTAGATATATTTATACATTCCGTATTTAATTCATTTTACCATGGTAAATAAGTTGAATTATGAATAATTATGTCTGAAATCATTATTTTAGAATTATTTCACAAATATTTACGTTAATTAGCCCTAGAAAATCTACTATGGTTTTCTTTTAAATGTACTGGTAATCATTTGTTTTGTGTGGATATATTCATACATTCATTATTCATTCATTTTACAATGGTGAACAAATGGAATTGTGAAAGATTATGTCCAAAATAATCATTCTAACAATTTCATAATTATTTCACAATTACTATCCCTAGGAAACCTACTCTGCTTTTATTTAAACCTTTTAAATTATTTTCTGCTTTATGGCCAGTTTAAAAGTTCTGTGCGACTTCTGTGCAGTACTAAAAAATAGATTTTTATTTCTTAAAAGGGCAGCACATCACTGTGCCACCTTTGTGTTTGTGAATTGCAGTTCTGCTCACAGACCTGCTGTTGTAACACATAGATGATGCGTGCAGAACGGGCTGCTTGCTCCTGTCGCCGGATCTTCATCCTTTGTTTCTCATCAGGCTCCAGATCCTCCACAGCACGACCTGCAGAAAACCCACATGCACATCTCTTAAAAAGTGTAAAAAAAAGACATACTACGGGTGCTTAGGATTAATAAGGAATACCTTCATTAGCCATCTGCTCTATCCTTTGCACATATGTGCTCAGCTCCTTCTGTAATTTCCGGATCTCCTGGGTGAGCTGAGGTTCACTGCTGTTGACTCTCGGGTCGAGGACTTTGGTAGGTGGCTGGCCCTGTTTAAGTTGGCTGTTGGGTTCATGAGGAGTATAAACAAGCACCTGAGCACCATTTTTTAATTGTTTCTTTGGACCTGACATCTTTGGGTGGACCACATGAGGACTGTAATCTATGTTGCTTCTTTCAGGGCTTATATTCTGGGATCTCTCTGCTGGCTCAAGTGACAAACAGCTGATGGATTCCTGACGTTTCCTGCATAGATCTCTCCTGGCGAGTCTGACGGCAGCTTGCAGACGCTCTTCTGAGAGGACTGAGAGACGTACGGAGCTGCTGCAGCTCTCCAGATCATCCTGCCTTTCTGTACGGGGTATAAGTTTCTCTATTATGATGGGAGAAGGGGGTACCACGTGGGTGGCTCGGTTAAGAACACTGGCTGTCACTATGTTATTGAACTGAAGCTGTGAAGAGAAGAATCACAACCAATGAGAATGAACGAGAAGCGTGCTCATCAGCATCAAAATCAAGTTTTATTTATCAAATGCACAAGAATATAGCATGCAGCATTACATTATATAGGACAATACGTTCTTGCATCAGTAACTCACCTGTGTTTGCAGACCAGTCATTTGAGACCCAGAGGAGCCTTTTTTAATCCATTCACGATTCACAGAGCCCAGTTCACCAATGGTCATAGCAGACACCCTTTGGAAATCTGAAATCATCCTGATAATATATTTTACCAGCTATCTTGATGGAAGTAATCAATTCAACCAATCCTGCTTAAGTAATCCTTCTCAGAGCAAATAATTCTCTACTGACTGATCCGATCGACTGCAAAAAGCAATTGATTTATCACACGAAAACACAGACAAATGGACAGCCGACGAGTAAATCCGTTGTATTATGTTTAAACATGACAGAAAGATGGTAAAGAGAAGCTAAAATCAAGATTTGTTTATAGGAAGTGCCAGGCAGTTTAAAACACCGCCATGACAACAAAACACTTCTTCGTGATTGTCTGTCAGCTGTTATAGTTGCGCTCGGGCATGTTGTCGCCCCCTATCGGACTAAGTTACTGCGGCCTGAGGTGACCCAAAAAGGTTGAATTAATTCAATTCATGATTTTGAGCTTTAAATATTGCAGTCAGTGTATTGTTCATTTATTCATGTTGTAAAAACTTTAAACCCCCATAAACATATAGTTCTTAGATTCAGCATTAAACGTTTTTTTGGCATTAAAGATTATTTTGTAAATAAAACTAAAACTACAGTGTGTTAAATTAAAACTGGAGGTCCATGAAGTTACTATATTTTCTTTACAAATATTAAAATATTACATATAAAAAAAGTAAATTAATAAAATCATACAAAGTCGTGAAAAATCATGGAATTGTATATATAGGTGATTTTGGGCACCAAATGAACCTGCAATTACACACACCTATTACGTAGGACATTTCAAGGGCAATCATTTGTACAATATTCTACACAACTCAGCTGCTCTCTGCCCTCGTTTACTCTTCAATAAGCTCATGTCAGAGACCCAGTCCCCATGTTAACACGGCCAACCTCACAGAAAGAAGACAGCTCACCTGAATAGACGAGAATCAGAGCACATGAAATATGGGGCATGAACAGAACAAACAATGGGGACGAACTGCAGGCCAAAACACAATATCAAGCTGTTTATGGAAAGAGGACATCTGGGCAGGGAGGGGCAGAGAGAAAGAGGAGACTGGCCTGAAGGCCTGTCTACCAAATCAATGCGTTATTAAGCACACAGACAATTCAAAAGCCCAAAAAGACACAACCCAGGGTGGCACACAGACGATATGAATGTATTTGATTATATTAAAAAGCATTCAGGCGCCCACTCTGGACTTTGGCCCGGGGCAAGGATATTTCTGCAAGCTATGAGGGAAGGGAAGGTCCAGCTTGCGCATTTCATCCTTGTGGCTTTGGGAAATGATGCGGTAAATGTGTGTGTGGAGATTGAAGGTGTAACCAGCCGCACTCTGTTAATGTGCGCCGCTGAACTGAAACACTCCAGCGTGCACGCTTGTTTCATACAGCTGCTCCTCAGGCACGGGGCGGATGTAGACCAAGTCAGCATGGATACCTGGATGCTGAATGACTTTTGGTACTCAGTGGTGCTCAATCAGACACCTGTGACTATGAGGGCAAATGTCCGCTCAACTATGCCACTCTGCAATGCCATGTTGATGTAGTTCGGTCAGTTCCTGTTGAAAGTGTTAAAATGACAGGAGATAAAAGACAAACATAGAGAGGTCACTCCGTGGAAAAATTAGCTTGCAGACAACCAAAAAACAGTTCTAAAATTGTTTGTGGTGCTTTTCGTAGAGGCCTCAGGCGTTTGCTGGGTAAACAAACTGTGTGTGTGATTTGTTTCTGACTGAGCATGTGATTTGCAGCCCTTATGCACTGGAACATGATGAAGAGAAACGACTTTTGACCATCCGCCCAGCTGGCAATCCCTGACCAGGTCACTAAAAACCCAGCTTTTGCATCAAAAGCTGTATTTCTCCCTGCCTAGATGTGGAGCGGATCATTGTGTCACTTTGATTCAGTGCTGTGTACACTAATAGCATCCTCTGGAGATGGATAACACCTTTTTCCTCGCTCAGCCTGTGAATCAATCTGCTGGTCCCCGATGAGGATGCCGAAATTTCCTCTTCAGCAGCAGAAGAGATGCCATTCATAGACAAGGTTGTGCGAAACCATTGCTTCCTGGAAGAGGGCAGTAACTTCCTTGGACTTGAAAGAATGGAGAGGCGCAATCTCAACCTTTGGTACCTGAAGACCAACCCTAAAGAAAAATCTCTGAAATTGAAATGTCTCCAAAATTCATTCTTTCATTCCAAACTTGGGCCAAGTGTTTTTCAGTTTGTTTTGTTTAACAGGTCACAGATATTCAATTGAGTCAGATGAATTATGACAAAATATTGATTGTGAATTGAATTAAATTTGTGTGGTTTGATGAGTGCAATTTCAATAGGTTTGTTTTAAACGTCATATATTGATTTCTCATGTTGGATACTTTATTAAATTACTGCATTATGTTCTCCTATGTAAATTAATTATATGTAATTAAAAAGGCAGAAAAAAACACATTGTTAAGTTAAATATATCAAGATAAATTCTACAGTTTATTATCTTTATTAAAACCCATTGAATCACAGATTCAATGGTATTACATCGCCCTCTTGTGGATTTAAAAGACTATTAGATTAGCACAAGTATTCACATAACTTCTACATAAACCCATTTTCACAACATAAGAATTTTTTTTTTATTCTTTTGGTAAACCATAATAAAAAAAATTGGGGGAAAATATAAGGTAAAAATAAATATGACAAAGTCTAAATATTTGGCATAACTGATGCCATAATTATGATTTACCAAAGCATTGTTTTTTAATGTGGCAGAAATGGGCTTCATGCCAGAAAATGTGGTATTGCAAAGTTTTGGATCTCTGTGTAGCTAAAGCATCTTTCTTATGAGAGTTTTAGTACTACTACACATTCTCAGAGCATGTATTCATCCATTCTTTACAGCATCAGGAAGTAAAGCCAACATTTAGAATGACTTTGCAGAAAAAGCTGGCCAGGTGGGAATGTTACTCTATGCTAGGTAATGACCTTGTTTAAACTTCATTGATTTACAAATAATTTGAATGAATTTCCTCTACATTAAGAAGCATTCAGAATGTCATCTATATCACACTGTAGCCCTGACCAGCAGGCCGCAGGGGAATTACCCTCCTTATCCAGCCCTGGCAAGACTCCAAGCTAATCTCCACAGTGCTTCTTCTGCTTTTGATGACTAATTATTCCAAAAACAATTGAGGACAGCCAAAAAATCTGCCACATAGGCCAAGGTGGCAGGGATGCAGAAAATGCAGCATGCCAAAAGACTGCTAAAAACCAATTTTGTCGACTCCTCGCAAAACACTCTCATTCTCATCCATACAGGTCTGAGTTTCTCTTAGAAAATAGCATTGACTACGACCATGCTGCTAATTGCAGCTTCTTACTTCCTCCTTGAGCTTGCTAATTCACATTTCTGCAAAAATAGAACAGGCTGGCCTACTATTGTGCTGCAGACAGCTATTTTTACAAAAAAAGAAAAAGAGAGAAAAAAAAGTAAATCAAGTTCATGTACAGTAATGGTCTATTCATACCCAGGAGGACAATAACAATAGGCCTACAGATTAAAAAAAATCATTCTAAATGTAAAAACAGAATCCACAGCACAACTATAACACGGGGGTAATGATATCGTTGGAATTACAATTTTTGAGCAATAAAAACATTACAAATCCATCTTGTTTCAACGAGCTCGAGCGGCAGAAGACAGAATTAGCTACAGCACTCTTATAAATGTTATCGTGCGCTGGTGTGGACACTAATATTATCGTTCTTGTTGTGAACGCATTATGTGTAGACGCTAAAGTGAAGTGGTTTCAATTTGGCTGTAGTGTCTGCTCAGCTTCTCTTACTGTCATTGTACAGCCAAGGTCAACCATCAACACAAATCTCATCAGAAACCATTGTTCTCTCATTGCCCTTGCACCTTTTCTACTTTAGTTTGTCTTTTGTTCCCAAACAAATAAACTCACCTGTGGCCCTTTTATACATTATTTTCTGTCTGGTCCATAAACAATTATGCATAATAAGTGTTTGCATAATGAAAGCTGTGTGGTAATTGGGTTCAGGTTGTGAAGATCTTGTGATAATAACCAAATGCCAATCCTTTCTAAATGAACACATGGGGCAAAATGTGAATTGATATAAGATTTAATGAAAAAAGAAATAGTGAGGACTTTTATTATTTCATCACGTTTCTGTATTTTTCTGTTACATGAACAAGAGTTAGAATTAGTTGATTACATGACTGATATGCAAAGTAACAAATAGCAATAACTATACTATTTCAAGAACAGAACAGCAAGGACTATCCCTTGCATATTTACAGAAATATTCTACTTTATGCAGAACTTCCAGACATTATTTTCAGAATACAGGATTGACATTAATCAGAAAGGACGCATATAAACGTGGTCAGTGTTAGCTTGCTGCAACTTGCAGCTGTTGTATTCAGGTGTGAGAGTGTGTCATCTGTCCCATTTTACAAGTCTTTATTTATCTTTATCTCACTGGAGAACCTTGTAAATTCACAATACCTCTGATGGAAGTATGAACGGAGGGAGAACAAATATGTCCTGACAACTTTCAGTTCAGTTTAATTATTGAGCAAGTGAAGAGACACAGTGTCTCCAGTAGATTCACTCATCAAGCAAATGCACACAGACACACTGACAGAGACTAACAGTGGGAAATGGCATGATTAAGAAGATAATAAATCCATATCTGATTTACTGTAAGGTAAAATACAGTCATGTTCTCATCATCACATCCAGTCGACTCTAATTGGGAGAAACAGAGCATAATCAAATTGTAATGATAAATGTCCATTACAGAAAGCTAAGACAGACATATTTAGCACTCATTGTAAAAATTCTAGTCATAAATCCTTTGTTAAGAGTTATCCGGTGAGTGCATCATATGTAATTTCCCATTAAAACTAGCAGATTATTTGCACATAGATGGTGTAAATAAAAAATAACATTTAACTGCAGGAAGACAAAAGAAGTTTTGAGAACCAGTCATGTGTAAACATAATGCACACTCAAGAACAGACCTCAAAGAACCTTTTCCTCATTCAACTTTTACAATCAAAGTGGGTACAATTAGGTGAAGCCCATTCAGCAAAGGTCACACAAAGCAACACTCTCTGAATGTGGATGTAAGTTAGCTGGCTAAATCTGGTACAGTGCAGTAACATTTATGTTAAATATTGTATATGGTCCCTTTCCAAATAAATAAATAAAACGAAAACTGACAGTAGCCAGAGTCAGAGAACTTGTGAAGAGAAAGATCCATGGAGGTCCACAACGTGTAAACATAATGCACACTCAAGAACAGACCTCAAAGAACCTTTTCCTCATTCAACTTTTACAATCAAAGTGGGTACAATTAGGTGAAGCCCAGTCAGCAAAGGTCACACAAAGCAACACTCTCTGAATGTGGATGCAAGTTAGCTGGCTAAATCTGGTACAGTGCAGTAACATTTATGTTAAATATTGTATATGGTCCCTTTCCAAATAAATAAATAAAACGAAAACTGACAGTAGCCAGAGTCAGAGAACTTGTGAAGAGAAAGATCCATGGAGGTCCACAAGTTTCCATTTTTAATTTTAAAATGGAAAAGGGCCCCATTATAAAGATTTATTTCACCATAAAAAAAGGAAAACATCATGAATAAATAAGTAAAATAAAGCAGTAAACATTAACTGAACAACATAAAATGTATAATAAAACACTCTAATGATAACTGATCTTAAAAATAATAAGAAATGTACCTAAAGTTAAAATGCAACATGTAGAGATTTTTGGAACATCCTTGTACAGTTTTTATTATATATTATAAGGTGCCTAGTTTGTACTTACAATATTTTGCTGTAAATGAGTAACTGTATTGTGTATGATATAGATTTTACAGTATAATTGTGCTGTTTATATAAAATTATAGGCTTCTTTTTACCACAGTAAGTAACTTAGTTCATTAATATGACTTACTAGGCTATAGCTAGCATTTCAACTATTTTTTCCTGGTGAAAATAACTAACATTTTAACTGAATAGAGAAAGCATTCGACATAATACAAGCCAAACGTCAATACGTGCGGATTATTGCAAAGTGAATTTATACAACAAAACCTGAATGTGATTAAATTATGCATCAAATTCTATAACACAATACAAATCGTATCATTATTGCCATTTAACATAAGGTGCAATAGGAAAATAAATCACAATATATGCCTAATACATATTAAATATAATGTAAGTTTATCAGTCGCCCATTTTAAATAAGCAAAGTCAGAGCAGAAGGTCATTCGCACTGATAAGTGTGCTGTGTTGGGACGGTTTGCATAGTGCATTAGAAACAGCTGTAACAGCTTCTTTCAGTCACATGTGACTGAATCCGGCGAAGCAGTCTCTGTCCATGTAAACTATCCACGAAGGCACGAGCCGTTTGTCTTCGTGGCGTTGTTGTGACCATCTGGGGTCCAGAAGAGCACATAGTAGATGGCTAAGAAGAAAGCTGCGATTGAAACACACAGAAAGTAAGCGATGCCCATCGCCACTTTCACCCAGATCTTCGTGGCTCTGTTCGCGTGTCTCACCCTCTGGTCTCCGGGGTAACTCGGTCTCCGCTCCGCTCCTCCGTTTGTCCTGCCGGTGCTGACGGGTTTGTCTCCTCTCATTCTGAGATGACGGATATTCCTGATATTTCCAGCGGTCGGTGTGTGTTTCTCGGAGGCTTCGAGAGGTCTGCTGCGAATCCCCTGATTCAGGTGACTGGATTCCTGCACTTCTGATAAGAGTGTTCCTGCACCATCAGTGTTTCTCATGCCTCAGAGACGCACACTAGTTTTAGTTGAACGCTGGGCGGAGTTTGCTGTTCTCCACCATTGGTGGGCTTCATCTCTTATGGAACAAATTCTTCTATATTATGCAAGGACTCTTGGCAGAAATTAGCATTTGGAAATACCTTATTATTCAGATAAAATGTTATTAGGAAATACATTTTATTGTGCATATTATTATAAGACTTGGAAATACTAGTTTTGAAAAGACAATTACTAAAAGGCAGAACTAGCTTCGTTAAATGAGATATGACATTTTATTTTATATTGACTACTAAAATAAATTAGTAAATTTAACTGCCTTTTGATTTAAACATTTGAGTTTCAATAAGTTACTATGGAATATGGTTAGTAATTTTACTAGGAAAAGTTTTAGTGCTTCAGTAAAACTTGCTTAAAAGGATATTTCACCCAAAAATGAAAATTCTGTCATTACTTACTCACCCTCATGTCGCGCCAAACCCGCAAGCCCTTTGTTTATATTCGGAACACAACTTAAGATATTTTTGATGAAATCTGAAAGCTTTCTATAGATAGCAATGCAACCGACACGTTCAAGGCCCAGAAAGGTAGCAAAGACATCGTTATAATAGTCCATGTGACAACGGTGGTTCGACCGTAATTTTATGAAGCTACAAGAATACTTTTTGTGCACAAAGAAAACAAAAATAATTCTATTCAACAATTTCTTCTCTTCCGTGTTAGTCACGAGAGTACTGTGATGCACGTGCTGCGCCTTGTTTACAAGCAGAAGACGACACACACTGCACATAAAAGTCTTCGTAAACATGTCTGAAGATTTCGACAGAGAGGATGACTTGCAATTTTTTGCCCAGCTTTACTTATTTGAACTAGAATATACGCTGAACTAAGAAAGATGTACACTCTATGTCAGAACGCCGGCTCCTGCGTCAGCAGCATCTCACACATGCTTCGTATATTACCTTGTGGCAAAAACAAAAACTTGCATATTTTAAAAGAACGTAAATATACTGTGAAATTTTGTTGAACAATTAAGTAATCAATTACCTTATGCAAAGAAAATGTATAATATATTCATATTAACATTTTATAGGTAAAAAAGTATGTATCATCTTATAGGATTAATCGCTCACCCTCATTTCGTTCCAAACCCATTAGACCTTCGTTCATCTTCAGAACACAAATTAAGATATTTTTGATGAAATCCGAGAGCTTTCTGGCCCTGCATAGACAGCAATGCAACCGACACGTTCAAGGCCCAGAAAGGTAGCAAAGACATCGTTATAATAGTCCATGTGACAACGGTGGTTCGACCGTAATTTTATGAAGCTACAAGAATACTTTTTGTGCACAAAGAAAACAAAAATAATTCTATTCAACAATTTCTTCTCTTCCGTGTTAGTCACGAGAGTACTGTGATGCACGTGCTGCGCCTTGTTTACAAGCAGAAGACGACACACACTGCACATAAAAGTCTTCGTAAACATGTCTGAAGATTTCGACAGAGAGGATGACTTGCAATTTTTATATTGTTATATAATATTCATATTAACATTTTATAGGTAAAAAAGTATGTATCATCTTATAGGTTATGAATTATCAGTGCTAACACATTTGTAAAAAAAAATGTAAATCAGTATACCAGCAACATTAAAAACAGCTTATTGAAAGAAACATGATTACCCTGGTCTTACAGAAAACAATATCCTGAGCCAAATATGAAATAATACATAAGGCAAAGATGTCATTTATTTTATATGACAGCTTACAAAGTACAGAAACTGATGCACTGCCTGCTTACTGTTCACACATCATAATACGGTGATAAAAGCAACCAAGAAATATCTCCAGTAAGCTTAAAAAAAAGAAAAAAAAGAAAAAAGAATTGCATTTAGTCTTAGAAGAAAACTTTTGAGGGAAATCCTACAAACACTTCAGTATCATGCTACGTGCACTTCTGAAAAGCCAAACCAAACCTCCTACAAGAGGCAAACCAAATTATATATACATTTTCTACCCAAACAGGAAGACATTTCATCTGCAGGGAGATGCAGTGGGTACGATACAATCACAAATGTCATGATTCTTTCTGCTCCGTGAGCTCAATTGAAAAACAGGGATATAGAACAATGTGAAGAGAGAGCAAGCACTCACACAAAAGCATTGGAATGTCTGTCAGTCTAAAAGACATATACATATTGCAAGTTTTCAAGCTCCTGCTCAATTCATTCAAATTCAGGAACACACAAATACACCTTCGATAAATGCATATGATTACTAAACAAACTGATCACTGCTGCCCCAATGGTCTAGTTTTCCTCATTCAAACTCTTTACAATTTACCATGATTTTATCTTTGGTCAGTGAGCACATAATGGCTAGGGCACCAATCATTTATAGCAAACTTAAAATCCACAGCTCATCTTCATGAATATAATATTAAAATGTAGTTTCAAAAGTAGCCCTGATTTAAAAAAGAAAAAAAAAGAAAAAGTAATGCCCTAGTTTACAAAGAAATTGCAAAAAGTGAAGCATGCCAGTCTTAGAAATAAATACATCTTTATATGTTCCTTATTGACCTTCAAAGCTAAATTTGACCCCAAAATGTAGTGCCCTTGTGGTCTAGGGTGGTTTAAACAACTTTGGGGAACAGACACTTCCACCGCTCCATCATAATAAAATATTCGTATGGTTTGAGTATAACATGCTTTACAGATTAATCCCAGGGTAAACGTAAGAGAAGAACAGCAGCTTAGCTCGACAACAGCATAGAGTCCCAACCAATGAGGAATAATTAAACAATACAGCGAGTTGTTTGGATGAAGCAGACAGGGATCCAAAGATGCCCCCTCAACCCCTTTTAATTTACAGTCAACAGTCATCCATTACACCTGATGTCTTCTCTTTCCTCTGCTTACCTCGTATTCCAGTTTGTGAAGCACCGAGTTCACTTGCATTTAGTCCTCAGCCTGTTGACATATATAAAGCAGTCAGGATGAAAAGATGAACATAAGAACACCCAGTATGAGTGATAAAATAAACTGTAAACCACCATTTCAGTTGCTTTGTTTGACAAAAACAGCAAAAAAAAGTAGTATCTCCTAATGTGAAACTCGAAGACAAAAAGTACATTTGATTTTCTAAGGGTTTAATTACTGCTTTGATCTGAGAGTCGACTGCAGTTTCCTCATAAAAGCATTTTTAGCAATAAAAAACGTTTTCCTGGATGTTTCCTCCTGGTAAACAGGCTAAACGTAGCAGAGTAATCAAATTAAAGGAAATACAAGAATCTTGTTATTGAGCCATTAGAGTTTGTTTAATATTTCCAGTGGACAATGGAAATCTGAATGAGGGAAGTGGCAATAAATAACATCCACTCATTAGTTGCTAATGAGCAGTTAGTCGCATAATAAACTGGTATGATGTAATGGCAATAAGTAGGAGCAGGTGGAGAAGGACAGTGATCCCAAATGACTGAGTGACAGGGTTGAGCCTTTGGCAATGGAGTGTAATACGACGTCAAACATTCACGAAACACAAAACACTAAGGAGTGGTTTCTCAATTCAAATTGGCTCAAATGGAAAGGGAAACATTTAAAGGGGTGGTTCGCTGGGTTTTTTCTAGGCTTGATTGTGTTTATGGGGTGCAGTCTAACATGTGTTAACACTTCATTTAAAAAAAAAAAAAAACACATTATTTTTCACATAATTTACCTTTATTCCACACCTCTCTGTCCCTTCTCTGAGAAACGGGCTGATCATTTCCTTCTTTTATGAAGCCCTTCCCTCAGAAATAGGCTACGGGCTCTGATTGGTTAGCTAGTCCAGTGTGTTGTGATTGGCTAAACCTCCTCTAGCGCACTTCTAAATGTCCCGCCCCTCACCTCGGCGGCATGTGCTCCGGTTGTATTATAAACAACGGCGTCGTTAATATCGCTTATCAGTTTGAGCCCGATTGAGAAGCAGAGGATATTATTGAAGAGGATCGTGCAGAACCTGTGCAAGCACGGCTTTTAATGGTAGGCCTATGTTTTTTGTTGTCATACTTTTAGATACGCTGTTATTTGTAAATGCTACTGCTTGTTTTAACTTTTAATATACATTTTTTTTTACAGTCTATGCGAATAAACAATCGGTTTTATTTGCAAAAACTACCCTTATTAGCTATGTTTCCATCCAAAGATGCAAATTTGACTTATGCGCAAAACTGAAACATAACATAAAACATTTGCAAATAAAGCACCGTTTCCATCCAATGAGTCGAAGAGAATAAAATCATCACTTCCTGATAAACTGGCACTAAATATCAATCAGAAAAGTAGGAGAAGCCACTAAATATAATAATTTTCATATATGATAAATTACTTGCACCTCAGAGTAAGCAGACAAAACACAATAAATGCGGTCATTGCTTTCAGAGGTGGATGCCTGCTGTTTGGGAACGCAGTCATGTAAGACAATTTTACAGACTTACTTTGATGACAGACTTTGCTCAGGCATTTCAGAACGTTTCAGATGCTGTGGAACGAGATCGGTCCGCTGGTTAGTCAAGTTATCCCGTCCAATCGTGCAAAGTCACATGACTTTTTTAAAGCGCATGGTGGAATTTATTCAGTGAATGTGTTCCATTGTAGTTTATGCACATTTTTTTCTTAGCGGATAAAAAGTTTATCCTACTCAATTGTGAGCATAAGTTTTTTTATGCACATTTATAGAATTTATGCACAGCTTAGCATTTCCATCCAGCGTTTTGTTATGCGATATTCCAAAATGCACATAAAAATAGGTAGATGGAAACATAGCTATTTGAACTCTGGTGTACATTCATTCTGTGTGGCTTGATAAACATTTCATACATAATGAACATTAAAATGACATGAAATCTAATAAGATGCCATACAGTCTCTGGAACCACATTAGGTTTACCCTGTGTAATTAATCTCTGCAAGCTGCTCTGGGAGAAAAGCCAAACAGCTTTCCCCACAATGATAATGATCCTAAACAGCGATCAAATGGGATCCTGTTGGGATGATGTTATAGATTATTCACGTTTGCAGTCCACACACTCACACATATATATGCTTTTGCAAAAATGGAATAAAAATCAAAACAACACTTATTTGCTCAAGCAGTTTGTGACATGCATGAAAGGGGAAAAAGCCAAAACCCATATCCAAACATGTCATCCAGGGAAAGGTGTGAAATCAAAGAGGTGCATGAATGACAATGAGGGATCCAGGAGCACAGTAAACGTGGGATATTAGTCGTGCTGGAGGAGGTGTGCAAGGTTCACAGTGGAGAATGACAGCCAGTGTGAAGCTGCAAACAGAAGCAGTCAATCCCAGAGGGGAGGATTGTCATAGCCTGAGGAGCTGCATTCCCATTTTTCAAAGACGATAGAGACAAGCCCGATAGCAGATGCCATCTCATGCCATGAGAGAGATGGACACGGGAACATAAAGGAGACATGAGTGTAGTGAACAGGGAGGGAGAGACAGAGAGAACAGAAAGACTGAAGTGCGCAGAGAAAAGGGGAGGACGTTGGTTAGTAGTTAGAAGTCAGCTGAAGTAAGGGACCTCTTTCGAAAAGCCACAGTCTCAAAAATCTGGTAATAAGAACAGCACCTGAGGACGGTTGATCTGAAGAATCCACTGCCATATCCTCCACAACCTTCGTTTCAGGCTGACTCTGATCCGGCTCTACAATAGGGTCGTTGCTTTCCTCTGAATAAGAGGATAAACAGGATATGCAGGAGAGTACAATTAATGGTTCATTTGGAGGAAACCATAATTCAAACTTTGTGTGTTAATTAATTGTTTTGACTTACTGCTCTGGTTGGCGCTGTCTGGGGTGGGCGGCAGTACGGGATCTGCTGTGTCATGGCTGCTCGAGGTGGTTGTGTCGGCAGATTCAGCTGGTACAGGCTCCTTTGGCGTTTCACAGGAAGCTGACTCCACCACTGAATGTGAAAAGACAATTAAGATGCACTACTAAGATACCAAAGTTTTTCATCTAATATTTATATTTCACACATACATCACACATGCATGGAATTGACTGCCCTACTTAGTGCACTAACAGTTGGGTTGTTGCTTGCAAAAACTAGTAGAAGTAGTAAGAATCAGAAAAAGGAAATAAAAACAACGGAAGCTGAAGTATAATGGTGTGTGGAGACCAAAATCGAAGCGAGTATTCGCATAGCCTTAGCACTCTAGATTACTCGTGGGATGTTTGTTGTGTCACTCGCATGAATGAAGACATCATGTAATGCTCTCCTCAATTTTATGATACAACCGGACATGAAAATAAGCTCTTCTCTAATTGGCTTATGCAACAACTCGTCATGCGAATTTTCCACTCGAGTTCGAATTATTCAACTTGCATGCGTAGCTCTCGTATCGTGCGTAATCGCATCGCTCGACGCGAATTCACGTTTATTAACGTCTTTGTATTTTGTATGTAACATACTTGTGCAAATACTTAATTTTGCTTTTGGTGTGCACACATCATAAATTGAAATGCTAGAATGCTTAACCATGTGTGAGATGTAATGGCAGATGGAAAATGAAGCACACCCCAGACCTTGCTAAGCGTCTTAACAAGCACTGCTAAAAAGAGAAACTGTGAAGTACTAAATAAAGACCATAATTATTCCACCTGCAGATGTACTTTCTTTGTTTTCTGGTTCTTCTGGCTGGCTGGGGGTAGTCGTCATGTTATGTTCAGCAGGGTTGCTCTTGGGTTGAGCTGGACTGCTTTCAGTGCTGCTGGGCCTCAGAGGGCTCTCGCCCAGACTGCTCTTAGGAGAAAGCATCTCCATTTCTTCACCCCAGTCTGATACTGGCTGGTGGCCGTCCAGTGGGGAGAAAGGGCTGAGGGGTTTAGGTTCCTCTGGTGTACTGAGCGTCTCCTGTGGGGAAGGGATGTGGACTTTGGGTCTTGGGGTACGTTGTTCATTTGGGCTGGGAGTAGAGGGCGCAGGAGAGGTAGGGGTCTTTTCTGTTGGTTTAGCATCTTTTGAGTCTTCCTCGTGAACTGCTTTTTCATCCTCTTCCACATCTTCCTCTTCACCATCGCTAGCATCCTCCCACTCTTCATCATCCTCTTCAGCAAGGCCTCCATCAGTTTTCTGCACAGCAGGTGAAGGTCAGGAACAATTGAAACACAGACTAAAGCAACCTTCATTCATAAGGCTCTTCAAAAGGAATCTTAGTACCATGATACTCAGTACCTAATAAGTGTTTTCAGGCCTCTTACCTTGTCTGACAACGGAGCCTTGACGGTGTCATCCTTGTTCTCGTCTTCCTTCTCTTTGACCTTCTCTTCATCTTTCTCCTTCTCTTGCTCCTCCTTTCTTCCTTTCTCCTCTTCATTTTCTCCTTCCCACCGATTATCATGCATGCTTTAGGAAGGAAGTATGTTGGTCAATGAACATTAATTCATCAAATGCAGTCTAGAATGATAATTTCTCAACCTATAATGCCACCTGCCCCAAATAGCAATCACAGGTTCCACCTGGTATTAAGATGCGTTTTTGTGATCTGATCACAAGCGGATCCTGGAAACCACATATATATGTAGTCAGAAACACATGACCATTGTAGTGGAAACGCTATCCGCCCTGAATGAGTCCCAGAGCACCACCTACTCGCTGCCTGCTCACCTAACACGTGATCGTTCTGAGACACAATGTGAGAACACATCAAAACAAGCAATTTAAATGTTGCTGTTTTGTACCAAACACACAAATGTACTCCTTACACTTTTCATTTGGTTCCTTTCCTGCTAACCCCAGTAACATATGTTCATCTCCTTCTGATGCATTTGAAATTAATGTTAATACCAGGTGGAAATAATAATGCATCTGACTACTTGTGATCAGATCGCAGAAAATGCATCTTACTACCAGGTGGAAACTGGACCAAGGTTTAGACAACATAACTAAAGCCTAGTGGCTACTAGAGGGACAAAATCTTTAATGGGACCATCCCAAATGGTGCACTTATGGGTAACTTGTTGCCTGCATGAGGCATTTACGTTCCCAAGAGTGGACTGTAAAATTTATAGGGCAGGGCTGATATGTCCCATACTACATGTTTTAATAGGACATCAACACGGGAAAGAAAAAAACGGTCTAGTTAAGCCATAATAAGGCCGCTAGGACACAAATGGCCCTTCAGGAGCAGACTGGACCCCCCTGCTCTAGGAGCAATGCTGGTGTGGATCATTTTCCACAGTGAGAAGGACTATTGCATACCTGTAGCTTTTGCCTTGACCGTGATCCTTCCCTCGCCCACGGCCTCCCTGTCTGGGCTTGCCCTGTCCCAAGAAGTCCCCAAAGGTTGGTGCCTTAGGCGGCCTCTTGCTGTCTTCTGCATAAGAGAGATTACAGCAATATTTATCTTTGAAGGGTGATGTGGGGCTGAGCAAGACCTTGGAAAACAATTCTGCGTCTGAAAACTGTGGTGGAGAGAGGTCACCCTGGGCTCAATGTAACAGATGGCCCCCTGTCATTCTGATGGATTGCCCCTCTATGCATCACTCTTCAGGATGAAAGGAAGGGAATGGATGAGAAAAACATGCAAATGTACCCTTGATTTGACAGCACTGTGATGAGATTTGACTTGAACGTTGTGAGGTAGATACTGGGTTTGTGAAGCACTCAAAGCCAAGACATCAGCAAATGAGCATGTGTCAAAAGCTGCAAAACTTTCTTTGATGCAAAAGAGGTACTTAGGTTTGTTATGAGTGACAGCTTTTGAATATCAATATTCTAGAGAAAAATGTAATGTAAAAATTACAATGTTAAGGAAAGAGTGATGTTAGTTAGAGGATCGTGCCTTAGCAGGGGAATGTCGTTTGAGTATAAGCCAATTGGAAGTATGCTACAATCCTGAACATAACAGAACACTTCTCACAGTGCAGATCTAAAAATGATAACACATTGTTTTTGATTAGGACATTTAGTTTTACTGAATTGAACTCCACCAGCACCAAATTGAAACATGCTGATGTCCTCATTTAAAACATCCCAGAGGATGCAGGGCCTCTTTTTTTACGACAAATGTTGGAAGTTTAAGACCAGTTCTATGACAAAGATATTATATATATTATGTTTAAAATAATTATATTAGTTTAAACAATAATATATTATATAAACATTAAACAATAAACATTAACAATGCTTGTAGAACATTATCAACATTTTATATAAATCTAAATACTTTTTGATATTGGGATGAGTTAGAAATGAAATTAGTTGCCTTTAAAGGAAACTACAGGCCTTGTAGCATCTCCTGTCTATTAATTTGCAAATTAAACATCTCCACAAATCACAAGACCTTTTTTCTACACCATTTAAAATATTTTATGGTCTTAAAATCTATGAATGAATTTGAGACAATTTAATGCTTTTTTGATCCACAAATACCTGGGCTGAAAATGACTGGTGGTGCTAAAAGAACATTAAGATGAAGAACAGTTTACAGACGTACAGGTGCATCTCAATAAATTAGAATGTCGTGGAAAAGTTCATTTATTTCAGTAATTCAACTCAAATTGTGAAACTTGTGTATTAAATAAATTCAATGCACACAGACTGAAGTAGTTTAAGTCTTTGGTTCTTTTAATTGTGATGATTTTGGCTCACATTTAACAAAAACCCACCAATTCACTATCTCATCAAATTAGAATACTTAAGATACTTTGCAGGTGTTTTGAGTTGATTAGCTGATTGGCATGTCACCATATTCTCATTTGTTGAGATAGTGAATTGGTGGGTTTTTGTTAAATGTGAGCCAAAATCATCACAATTAAAAGAACCAAAGACTTAAACTACTTCAGTCTGTGTGCATTGAATTTATTTAATACACGAGTTTCACAATTTGAGTTGAATTACTGAAATAAATGAACTTTTCCACGACATTCTAATTTATTGAGATGCACCTGTATTTAACCCCTAATTAGCCTAAACTAGAGTGTCCAGAGGCCTGTTGCAAAAAGTCGGCTTCGGTTTTTACCCGGGTAAGTTTGCGTTTAGTTTGAGCAAACTGAATTTTCGGGCTCAAGAAGGATTTAGATTTTGTCAACTTAGAGCTTGTTCAAATAGTTTCATGCAACAGGCCACATGAACATTTTTCTTTGTTTACAGTTGTTGCTAGTGTTGCTTTTACTGTGAGTTTTTAAGGAGTTAAGGATTTTGCACACCGAGTCCAAGATTTTTGTCTGCGTTTTTTCGTATTCGTCATCCTTTCCTATCAAAATGCTTACTACGGATGTGAAACCACAGAAACCACGTTTTTTACGTGCCAAAATTTCAGACGAGAATGACAGTGTGCAAAGACCTTAAAAGGTCACTTAAGTCAAGAATGCAAGGAGTTGCCGGGTGCATGTTTTCTGCAAAACGAATGGGAAGCAAGTCTGAAATAATGGCTGGGCAACTGACAGAAAGCAATGATGAGGAAATGTTATCTCAGCTATCCAGCGAACTGCATTTTAGACAATAGATAATCCAATCAGACACACACACTCCCCACTGTAACTTATTATGGAGGAGTGGAAAGCAATTAGAAACTATCAGTGCAGGAACAGCTGTTGGCTTGCACTCAGGGCTAATGTGAAGCAGGGCAAAGAGACACTCGCCCCACACACACACACACACACACACACACACACACACACACACAGACCCATGCCTTAAGCTGACCTGAAGGTCCACTGCGTTGCTGTACATGGGCATTGCGCCCCCTAGCTGCTGAGAAACCACAGCACAAAACATCACCAAAGAGCAACAAGCACAAGTTTCACAAAGCAGAAATGTAATAAATGTGACCCTGGACAACAAAACCAGACATTTTTTTTTTTTAATTGTACATCATACATCATCTGAAAGCTGAATAATTAAGCTTAGGGGCAATATTTAGCCGAGATACAACTATTTGAAAATCTGGAATCTGAGGGTGCAAAAAAATCTAAATACTGAGAAAATCGCCTTTAAAAGTTGTCCAAATGAAGTTCTTAGCAATGCATATTGCTAATCAAAAATTAAGTTGATATATTTACGGTAGGAAATTTACAAAATATGTTCATGGAACATGATCTTTACTTAGTATCCTATACGATAATTGTGACCCATACAATGTTTTTTTTGACTATAGCTAAAAATATACCCCAGCGACTTGAGTCCAGGGTCACAAATGTGTATAAACGTGTACCTGTAACTACTCTATGCTTTTGTTGGAGTATTATAGTCTATTGGCTTGCTGTATGACGTAATAGACACTGTAAAATTGTGGGGTGACATTCATGTTTTGTGTAGAACAGGTGTCAGGTGGTCACTGTGATGGGTGTGGAAGTATTTGTGTGTGATTTACCTCTCCTGTTGCTTTGTTCTTGTGTGCCCTCTCCAGACACAGCTGAGTCCTCCTTGAACCTGCGAAAACGCCACAGGGTCACTGGTCATCTCATTCTCACCCTGTCAGCATAAATTACTCCTAGACACTGAGTATTTATCTGCCTCTCTTTTTAACACTCGGACAGAAACAAAATTGTTACAGCTGACATTAAAGGGATAATTCAACTCAAAATAAAAATTCTGTCATCATTTATGTCATTCATGATACTGTTCTGATGAACACAAAAAGAGAAATGTACTGGCCTCTCTTTGCCAGACAGTGAATGTTAGGGCTGGGTAAAAAATATCAATATCTCGATATTAATCGATTCTCATTTTTTGCTACAGAAGGCCTTTGTTCACCCCCCGGAGCCATGTGAGGCACTTTTTATTATGGATGGATGTGCTTTATTTAACTTCTTTTGGACTGATGAACTGCAACATCTGCTAACTGCCATTAAACAGCTTGGAAGATGTTAGACAATTTTTAATATAACTCCGACTGGACTCGTCTGAAAGAAGAAAGTCATATACACCTAGGATGCCTTGAGGGTGAGTAATTCATGGGCTAATTTTCATTTTTGGGTGAACTAACCGTTTAAGGATTCCATATCTATATGGCATAATCTTGCTACAATAGTGAGCATTTATGTCTTTGATACTCACATTGTATCCGTTTTCTGGGCATCCCACTCTCGTCTCCACTGGCCAGTGGCGTTACGGTGACGAGCCAGTCGTTCTTCGTCAATCTGCTCTCGCTCCTTTTTCCAGCGGAGATACTCGGCTCTTTCTCGACCAGTCATGGACAGAGTCATATCCACTGAGCCTTTACCACTTGGCCTACGATTCTGTTATGAGATTAAAAAGAGAGAAAGAAAGTGTGAAAGTATGAATAATATGCTGGTCTCTACCATTACACTACCAATGAAAGGTGTGGGGTTGGTATGATTTTAACAGTAAAATCAGTCAAATTGTGAAATATTACTACAATTTAAAATTCCCAATGTCTAATTTAACAATTTAAAATGTAATTTATTCCTATGCTGGTAAAGCTGCATTTCAGCAGCCATTACTCCAGTCTTCATAGTCAAATGATTCTTCAGAAATCATTTTAATGTGCTGATTTGGTGCTTAAAAACATTTCTTACCATTATCAATGTTGAACACAGTTCTGCTTTTTGTGGAAACTTTGAAACATTTTTTAGGATTATTTGAAAAAAGTAAAATATCAGGAATCATTTGAAATATGAAACCAAACAAGTCCATCTGCTTAGTACCGTCCATTCTTTCTCAACCTCTGCACCAGTCTTCACACTGTCAAAGTCAACACCACCCCAATTGCGCACATGTCGCCGGCTTCCCTCCTTGCGGTCAGTTTCTGGTATCGGCCCACTACGCCGTGGGTCATCAAGGAAGTTTCTGATGGGGTTCTTCTCTCCATCAGCCTGCAAAAAAATAAATGTTAAGTGTGTATATGCGCATGTATCACATTGGAAATGGAATGATACAATAAAAAGAGAAAGTTGGGTTGACCAAAACATACCCTTTGACCTCTCTCATAGTCAGCAATCTTTTCCATCTCTTCATTCATCTTCTCTATGTTCTGTCTTCTTTTTTCCTCCCACTCCTGAGAAATTGGATATCAATTATGATGCTAGTGTTTAAAAACTAAATCTGTGTTGCTGTTTCGAAGAAGAATGATCGAAAACATTACAAAAATATTAAGAATACTTCCTTCCATTGCTTGCGAAATTCCTACTAAAATGTAAAAGACTGGATGACCAATAATTTTCTCCTATTAAATTCGGATAAGACCGAGATATTACTTATTGGACCAAAAAACAGTACACAGAATCTTGTAGATTACAATTTGCAACTAGACAGATGTACTGTTACTTCCTCTACAGTCAAAAATTTGGGTGTTATATTAAACAGCAACTTGTCTTTTGAAAATCATATTTCCCATGTTACAAAAACAGCATTCTTCCATATTAGAAACATTGCCAAGTTACGAAACATGTTACCCGTTTCTGATGCAGAAAAGCTAGTTTATGCATTCATGACCTCGTAATGCAGTGCTAGGTGGTTGCCCTTCATCTTCAATAAACAAGCTACAGGTAGTCCAAAATGCAGCTACTAGGGTCCTTACCAGGTCAAGAAAATATGATCATATTATCCCAATTCTACATTCTCTGCACTGGCTACCTATTATGTTCTGTATCAGTTACAAAATATTACTACTTACATTTAAGGTCCTAAATGGGTTAGCTCCTGTGTACCTAACTAGTCTTCTATCATGCTACAATCCATCATGCTCCCTAAGGTCGCAAAACTCTGGTCTATTGGTAGTACCTAGGATAGCAAAGTCCACTAAAGGAGGTAAGAGCTTTTTCACATTTGGCTCCCAAACTCTGGAATAGCCTTCCTGATAAAGTTCAGGGTTCAGACACACTCTCTCTGTTTAAATCTATATTAAAGACACATCTCTTTAGCCAATCATTCACAATGTATCTCATAACCTTGTACTTCAGTTATATCTGATCAAATGCACATTTTCATTCTTTTACTTGGGTGGAGCACATCATTTTTTGATTAGTTGGAACAGCAGCTACGCTATTTTTTTCTCTATTACCTTTTCTGTTTCTGCCACGGGATTGGCATCCCGTTGTAACTAGGAATTACACAAGTAAAAACTTTTACCGGACATTTCTGCCATATGGACATCAACTTGAGATAGTCACCACTGATAAGCTATCACTAAATATAATGCAGAAACTTAAATGATCTGTAATGCTGCTTTGCAATGATTTGCATGGTGAAAAGCGCTATACAAACAAACTTGAATTTAATTTAATGTTTTGTCTTACAATGATACAACAGGCTTGAAGAAGCACTGCTGTGTACAAATAATTCATTTTGCAGACAACTGCAACGTGGGACTTGTGTTTTCCTTTCTGTACATTTTGTGTCATACACACTAGGGCTGCACGATAAATCGAAATGGAATTGAGATTGCGATTCGACAGAAGCTGCGATTGTCATGCGTATCTTTCAGTGAAGCACGGTTCTGTGATCAGCAGTAAATCTCCATCCGAAGACCAGAGGGCGCTCTCGTGCTGAAACTCCAAATACGCCTCGCAGAAGAAACCCAGAAAATGCCTATGGCTGCAGCTGAATAAACAGAATATTCAACTGCTTTTATTGATTCAACGTGACTAATAAACACACAACTACGGCAATATACGGTTTTTATCTGAGTTATTATATTACAATTTTCATTAAAATAAAGTATATTTATAATGCAATGCCTTTATCACTGTTTAAATACTATGAAATATGTTGCGTGCCTTATTCTGTGTAAGAAGCCACATCATCTCACAGAAGGATTTATTTCAAACACTCGACTGATGTTATGAAGTGAGTTTGGAGTAAAAATATGTTATTAAATGTGGTATTTTCACATGCTTTCAGATGGAGCAGCATTTACTTCACAGAGCCGTAGTTCACTGAGAAGCTATGCAAACAGCTGTCATTATCGCGAACGATTTCTTCGATTTCAGAATCGCGCAATAAAATCGTCTCCGATTTTTTTGCGTAACTTGTCAATGAATTACGGCTATGTGTAGTAAATGCTGCTCCATCTGAAAGCACGTGATGATGATTTACTGCTGATTACAGAACCATCTTTTTTAACAAAATGCGCATGACAATCGCATTTGATTAATCGTGCAGCCCTAATACACACCTGCAAATGACTTTGTAAGTAAATGAATGTACCACCACAACTATATTCTACAATATCTCAATTACAAAATGATTAGAAAAGGTCACTGGTGACCGTCAAAAGTGACCTTTGATTTCCTGTCCGAGCCTGATCCTCCTTGAGTTCCACCTCCACCTCTTCCTCCTCTCTGCCCTCCTCTAGAGGAGCGTTCACTTCGAGCTGGACCCTCTCCACCTTCATCATCCTGAGGTTGCCTTTCCGACCATGGTTCGCCTTTGTTTGAACGAGGCTCTCTTCTTCCACCGCGGTGGCCACCTCTGCTCAGTCGACCCGATCCGGTTCTGTGCGGGGGACTCTCACCATGAGGCCGACCAGACTCTTCTTCTGGGCCCTGGTCACCACGATGAGCAGCTGGTTTCCTGTCATTCACCACACGCTTTTCCTAGAAAGGCAATATGAAGTTTAAGAGGTTTTTAGTCCAAGAGTAAATATTTTTTAGTTCAAGACCAATGTAATTTTAGTATAGAGTACTTATTAATCTTAGTATAGAGTATTTACTTTATTAGTCTATTTTTATATGTTCAATTTTAATTTTAGTTTAAGAATTCAGAGTTTAAAAATTTGATGTGCTTTGATGTGTCATTTTTATTAGTTTTATTATTAATATTTAGCTTCTATTTATTTTTACTTCAGTTTAAGTAGTAATTTTAAGTACGTAAACTTATTTTATTTCGTTCTGTTCCCAAGGTAACATTTCCAGTTTTTATTTTTAAGTTCAAGACAAGGTATAAGTTTTTCTTTATATAAATCAACAAGAAACATCTTTAATAATTTTGGTTAACAATAACAACACTGCATTAGACATGTAACCATACCTACTTTTTTTTAACTGGAAATCGCATTCTTAAAGTGCAATGCCCATCTGTCTAGTTCAACAAGTATATTTGAAGAAAAAGCACTCACTTTGCAGTTACTGAAAGGCATGACCTTCACAGACCACGATAGGTGGGTCTATCACAGCTGCGCGGGCCATCTGTGATCCACTGAAACTCTACAGGTATTGATTAAAATGCTCTACAGCTTGTCTCATCCTTCCCCAGGTGGGAAATTAAAATCCTCAGAGCTGTGAGGAATGGGAGTGCTAATTAACTTCTACATGCTCTTGTTCTATATTGGAGCTGATGCAAATCATTAGCGGTCTGAGATGATTCAAAATCAAACTTGAGTTAAGAAACATAGCATATACTTATTAATATTAAATATTTACATTTACAGCAAGAGCAAAAAGTATCTAACAAACTATGGACTCTATGGCTGTGAAGACAAATATAACTGTTCTTTGTAGGGGTGTGCAATATGTATTGTCTATGATAACATTACTGGCAGTTTTATTTCCAGTTATTCATATTTCAATATTTAAGATCTCATAGCATTATGTAATTACAATTGCAGTGTAGATGCATTAATGCCACCTCTGAGCTGCATTAAAGGGGTGGTTCACTGGGTTTTTTCTAGGCTTGATTGTGTTTATGGGGTGCAGTCTAACATGTGTTAATGCTTAGTTAAAAAAAAAAACGCATTATTTTCCACATAATTTACCTTTATTCCACACAGCTCTGTTCCTTCTCTGAGAAACGCGCTGATCTTGTCCTGTTTTTATGAAGCCCCGCCCTCAGAAATAGGTGATGGGCTCTGATTGGTTAGCTAGCCCAGTGTGTTGTGATTGGCTAAACCGCCTCTAGTGCGCGTCTAAACGTCCCACCCCTCACCTCAGCGGCATGTGCTCCGGTTGTATTGTAAACAACGGCGTCGTTAATATCGCTTATCAGTTTGAGCCCGATTGAGAAGCAGAGGATATTATTGAAGAGGATCATGCAGAACCTGTGCAAGCACTGCTTTTAATGGTAGGCCTATGTTTTTTGTTGTCTCATACTTTTAGATACGCTGTTATTTGTAAATGCTACTGCTTATGTTAGCTTTTAATATACGGTTTTATCCTGATTAAAGCTTTAATACAGTACAGCAACTGCACGCGCATCCATGTTTAACGCTTCTCATAGCTATGTGAAAATAAGTGTATAAATGGAACAGAGCTGAGCTGATGATCTGAGAGAGATGCATAGAGTGTGCAGAGCAGGGAGATATGAGGGACAGTATTAAGAACTGCCGCTTTAGAACACTGATTTTAAAACTTGTGAATCCATTAGAATCGTTAGAAGACAGAATCGAGATTCATATATGAATAGATTTTTACGTGCACCCCTAGTTTTCTTTTCCTCTTCTCTAAAGCAGCGTAGCATGGCCTCACCCCCTTTGCTGCCTTTTCCCGAGGGCGGGGTTTATCTGAGTTTTTGATGTCACCAACCCGGGAAGTAACTTTGAACTTTCAGCTTCGTAAATTTGCAGATATTGTTTATGCTCAAACAGCAACATTACACACTAACTAACGTTAAAAAAGTGAAATCGCAATGAACCACCCCTTTAAACAGTCTGTGAAAGTATATCGAAATGCCACTTCCAGCATCCATGCCACCTCTGCATTGCAAACAAGGATTTTGTTGACACTGATTTTATTTACATGGTAACAGCCCTATAGTTTCCTAATTATCCTAAGGGAATTTATAAATTAAATATAAGAATCTGACATAATAGATGATGCACATTGCACACATTTAATAAGGTTAGGGGGAAATAATATCTTATAAAGGTAAAATTGACCCTGTAAAACAATTAAAACGGTATTTCTAAAGGGTTTCTGCACAAGAGAGACCACACCTGATATTTATGACATTCCATTTTTTGCATATAATGTATAATATAGTGCCATATAATGGATTATTATGGTAAATGGCCATTCTATGAAAATTCCATTCTATTCTACCATCTGTTTTTACCCCAGCAGGTTTGGACAAGTCAGCTGTCACTGTGAAGTTTTCCGTTTCCGTCTTTGTCCGTTCAGACTCAGGCTCATGAGGGCGGGGTTTGCGAGTTGTTGTCACAGCGATGCCCTCCTGTTCAGCCTTTTTCTTATCTTCCTGTATTTCCTGGTGACACAAGAGACGACAAGCAAACTGAATGATTTAATAAAACTGACCAAGACAAAAGCCTTGAGTCTGAACATCTCAAGGACTGAAAACAACATTTACAATGAATAATACTTCAAATCAAATTAAATCATTACTAGCGGTACACCAAATAAACAAACTGGCAGAGTGGCAGCAGTGGATCAGAATTCGGCACTCAAATTCACCTGATATCTCTTGACCAAAGCCTCATTCTTCTTCCGTAGAGCTTCAATTCTTTTGTCCAGCTCTGCGTCTTTCTCCTCCTTAGTCTTTAGATCCACCACAGCAGACTGACCAAAAGAGAAAAACAGTGACAGGTGAAAAAGAACACTGATTATATTACAGTTTTAACACCTTTGGTCTACATGTTGAACAAACTTAGACCAGATCTGACCTCTTGGTCTGGGAACACTTTGTCTAGGGATGCTAAATGATCATATTTAACATAAAATGAACACCATTCCCCATACAAGGTATCTGAAATGTACAAAAATTTTTATATATCTGGACCCCCCAGTTTTTTTCATCTTGACATGATGATTCATAACAGAATGATGATGATAGCGAGCCTCACCATGGCTGGAAGCCTGTCCTAAAGCAAAAGGTGGAGAGCTGAAGAAATCCCTGAACCTAAACGAGAGGAGACAAGATTGCAATGAGAGCAAAAACATTTGACCTCCTCAATGTGATTGCATGCTTGATCACACGACCAGAACTATTCAAATCACACAATAGTTGAGGTTGGCATCATCATAAACCCTCTTATGAACACAGACTATATAAAGCCCTGCATAAGCGTATTAGTGAGAACACAACACTATGAACAAGGGAGCCGAAAGTTTGAATACATTGCCAGAGCGTGTTTACAATAACGTATGTCTCTGAAACGAGTGTGAGGACTACTACGATGTATCAATTTCATCAAAGAAGCTGCCAAGAGTCTTTGAGCCCAATTCACGAGACGAGCTCACGTAGCTTTTTGATTTGTTAAGTGAAACAAAAAGGCAGTTCAAATGAAATATAGACATTCAATGAATGTCTGTGAAATATAGACAAATAAATACATGTTTCAAAGCTTTAAAACGTCACACTGTTTACCTCTGGCAAGTACAGCGCCCCTAAATGTGGCTCGTAAGGTGCACTCGATCAACGGAGACCGACTAGCACTCAATCTACTTCCGTTGACAACGGCTTCCACTTCCGGAACGGTTGTGAGCGTCAAAGTAGACGGGATTTCAAAATAAAAGTCATTTAGTTTGGGATTTGACCAATTGTATTTGCCACACACAGCTTGGACGTTCAAAGAGAAAACAATTAAAAACAAAACAAAAGAAAGGGTATAAGTAAGTCAATAAATCTACACTTTCATAGAATTACTAATAAAAGTCTCATAAATACTCTACCAATATAAAATCAGATCATGGTGCATTGTATCTTTTAGGCTTAAAGCACTATCTGCTGGACACCGCTTTACATGTAAGAATTCTATCTGATCTATCTGCCTGTCTACTCTAGAATGAGTCCACTAAAATTACTGCACACACCTCACTCCATTTCACTAGACAGTTCACAATAAGCTGTCTGGATGTCTTTCTTGATTTTCAAGATTCACTACTATAGGAAACTGCCTTTGAGACAAACAAGCACAAGGTCAAAGACTCCTTCAATGCTGTACCTTAAAATAAAATAATGGCTTGTACAGATATACAATTATATAGATTATGTATAATAATATTTTCTAGTAGCCTAGTCGTGTATAAATCTAAAGCATGCCCTTATATTACATAGTCGGGAAGTCGTGGCCTAATGGTTAGAGAGTCGAACCTGTAACCCAAAGGTTGTGGGTTTGACTCTCGTACCGGCAAGGATTGTAGGTGGGGGGAGTGAATGTACAGTGCTCTCTTCCACCTTCAATACCACGACTGAGGTGCCCTTGAGCAAGGCACCGAACCCCCAACTGCTCCCCGGGCGCCGCAGCATAAATGGCTGCCCACTGCTCCGGGTGTGTGTTCACGGTGTGTGTGTGTTCACTGCTGTGTGTGTGCACTAAGGATGGGTTAAATGCAGAGCACTAATTCCTAGTATGGGTCACCATACTTGGCCACATGTCACGTCACTTTTTTTTTTTTTTACATTTAGTCATTTAGCAGACGCTTTTATTCAAAGCGACTTACAAATGAGGACAATAGAAGCAATCAAAACTAACATATGTAAATGTATTTACAGAGTAGTATGTTTAAATGCAGTCATTTTAGATATAAACAAAGCTGTAAATAAAACAAGAAAAAATATACATATATCTCCCATTTTCCCACCATCCTTCAACCATGTGAACAGTCAAAACAAAACCATATTAGTTACTATATTGTCAAAACTACTGTAAAACAGACGCTGGATTACAATGAAATAAAGAAATGAAATAAACATTCCATAAATAAAGATGCGTGTGATGTGATGATACAATGTTACATGCTTTTCCTTACTATATCTACTAACTTTAAGATAGATAGATAGTTTATTATTATATGAGTTAATGTTTTTATAATTTTATTATGTTATGGCTATCTCAAGGACTCTTCTCAATCAAATCAATGGTCAAATAACCTAGGGCAGGGATCCTCAAATCTGGCCCACGAGATCCACTTTCCTGCAGAGTTTAGCTCTAACCCTAATCAAACACACCTGAGCAAGCTAATCAATGTCTTCAGGATCATAAGAAAATCACAGGTAGGTGAGTTTGATCAGGGTTGGAGCTAAACTCTGCAGCGCATTGGCCCTCCAGGGCAAGATTTGAGGAACCCTGACCTAAGGCTTCCACTGACCCCTGTCATGCTGCTTCTGCGCATGCTCACAACATCGAAGGTAAACAAAGAGGAAAGCGCGCCCGACCTCAGTCCTGCCTAAACATTAAACACTGCTATTCTACCGGCCTTTCTGTCCGATCAAAATATGGATGGGATATTTTCATGTCGAGCAAGTATTTATTATGACCAAGGCGGTAGGAAATACATGGAGGACTTAGCGACGATGAAGCAGGCGGATGAGCCGAGTGAAGATGAACTGGACGCCGCCGAACGTGGCGAGATCGCGGCACCAGCAAAAGACCAAAACCCCGACGCTTCGATCCAAGACTCCATCCCCGGATCTATCACTGTAACTTATGTTCAAGATGATGAACCAAGCTCTACTCTACAGCAGGCGTCGATGCCCTCCTCTCACCCGTCCAAAAACGCCCGTCGGCCGCGGGCTATGGCTATTTTCGCCGTGTTCGACGGACACGGGGGTCCGGACGCGGCGCGCTTTGCTCGCAGCCATTTGTGGGACCACATTAAAAAACAAAGAGGCTTTTGGTCCGAGGACGACGACGAGGTGTGCGCGGCTCTACGGAAGGGATTCATCTCTTGTCACCATGCCATGTGGAAGAAATTACGTAAGTTATGAAATGGAACGTTACATATGTTAAGTCTCTGCCAATTTATGGACGTGCAATGGAAAAGGGCAGCTGATCTTTTTGAATGAAGGTTGCAACATCAGATGCATCCCGCCAAAAGAAGTTGCACAACCACTGCAGGCCACACCAAACAACTAATACATATCTGAACTAGATTGACAGCACATCAGATCTGAATAATGATTTGCTTCCAGAAATAACAGCTCAACACCTTAGACAGCTGCAAACTGAGTTGGTTGCTTAAAGGCGCACCTAGTCATTTTTTTGCTAATTAAAAAGTTTCTCTTTCAAATAAATTAACGATTTTTTAAAAAGAGATATACATTTTAAACCTATGTAAACTCACATGAGAGGAATAGTAGTTTTGTCATTCTTCTAAAATAAGCTGTTTTCTACACCGAGCGGGTCGCCCCCTTATGGAGTGTGACTAAATGACTTGACGGTCGTGCAATTAACTGAGTACCTACAACAAACAATAATGTGTTAACTTATTAAATACATATTAGCATCAACAAATACAATGTATTTATTATAGGCACAATATAGCATTGGAGATCAAGTTAGGACTAGCTGAGTAGGGTATGATCTAAATTCTTTTTGAACAATTGTAAAACTCAGCAGTATCTCATTGATTCTGCATTAAAAGCATGTTTTTAATTTATTCACCTTCATTTCAGACCTCTAGGACTTTCTTGCATGGAAGAAAGTTCAAGCAGAATGTATTGTGTCCTTGCATGTGGACTTCATGCACTTTCATTGCAAAGAAAGAAAAAACAAATTGGACATTTTGCCAAATATTAGCTTTTTTTCTTCCATATGTATAACAGAATTTTAATTTTTGTGTGAAACATCCATTTTAAACAGAAAGAGTAATTCATCCCCTGATCTGTTTTTGAAAACTTTATAATCTGCTTTCTTTTAGCGGAATGGCCAAAGACGGTTACAGGACTTCCCAGCACTTCTGGTACAACTGCAAGTATTGTTGTAATACGACGTGATCGTATGTATGTTGCCCATGTTGGGGACTCGGCGGTGGTGTTGGGGGTGCAGGATCACCCCTCTGATGAGTTCATTCGAGCTGTAGAAGTTACACAGGACCACAAACCTGAACTCCCAAAGGAGAGGAAGAGAATAGAGGGGCTTGGTGGCAGGTGAGTTGAATGTTAACAAACTGTATTCACACACTCTTGGTACCTTCTGCTTTTGGTAAACAATATGTGGAGGCATGTGCTAGCGACGCAGCTGGATGAGCTTATTTTGCAATTTGATTGTAGACTTTCTTGTTATCTGCTTTTTTGGTTAACCTTCACAAGTAACCATCCTCATTCTTTTATTTTGTCAACACTGATTACGAAAATACAAAATGTTACCCGTTTCTTTCAGCCCTGTGTGTCCACAGTGGTCTGACTGGTTTTTGTTTATGCACCCACAGCTTCAAAAGTGGGACAACATAGCCAAACATGCTCTGGCATTTGTCCTCATTATCATAACCTAAACACAAGCTTTCTTTGTCGTTTAGCCTAAAAGAACATAAAAAGCATGTCAACATGATACAGACCAGCATCCAATGGCCTGTATCATTGTCTTGCCTCTTGAAATTTTTGGCTTAGGGCAAGGTTTAAACTAGAGTGAATAAGTTTTCAGGCTTAGTTTCAGGTAGAGGTACAAGACTCTTTGGTCAGCAGTTTTTTTTGTGCATTAAACTTTAACTATGATGAGACCCAGCACTGATCACTGTCACATCTTTCCTCTAGTGTCATTAAAAAGTCTGGAGTCAATAGGGTGGTGTGGAAGAGACCCAGACTCACACACAATGGACCAGTAAGAAGGAGCACTGTCATCGATCAGATCCCATTTTTGGCTGTGGCCCGAGCTCTTGGTAAGAGGGTTATGCTATTTCATTACATGAGGTCATTGTTGCTGTTATTATTGGGAAAACAGTGATTAGAATGTTGAGTGAGTTTCAACACATCCAACAAGTCAGCTGAGATTGTCTCTTGTTTTGCAAATTGCAACACACCACCATGATATTCTACGGTGGCCGAGAAGTGCAAAGCAAATCACAATTCTGAAAACAAAATAACAAATTACAAACTCAAATGCAAGTCTAAAAAACAAAACAATTCAGAAAACACAACGACAAATTCGAAAACAAATTTACAAGTCAGAAAACACAACGATAAATCAGACAAACCGGAAAAGGTAGGTATAGTTTGAGACAGCGCCATTAGTTTGGGATTACTCACCGCTGACTGGACGAGAGATCTGTTAATCAACGTATACAGGGAAGAACCAGCCGAAGAACAGCAGAGTCGTGGTAGAAAGTTCGGAGATGGTATTAAAGTTGCTCAGTTTAAATGTATCGTATGAATTGCCCTTACTCTGGAATAAAAAATACGGAGTGTATATTTACATTTAGTTAAAAGTGGCTGTAAAACATCAGCTCCAGTTGGATAAGCGCGTGTCATTGGCTTTTTGACGCGATCGACCCGGGTTCGATCCCACCTTTTGCCGAACTTTTTTTTTCTCACTTTTCAAATCTCGTATTACATCGTAAAGGCATTTATTTTCAATAAAAATTAAGGAAATAATCAAAAAGTTGAAAATAAAGTATGGGGTAGGTGTAGGGAGGGCTTTATTGTACCAATAAGGTGGCATCCATTTAATAATTAAAATTATAATGTACACTCAATACGTTATTATTGCATACTGTTTTATAATGTACTACAATACTGAAGTGCAGATAATTGGCACTATTTTCAACAAGTAGTATACTTGATAGTAGAAATCCTGCTATTTTAACATCGTATAAATAAGTATTTTCACTTAGTGTAAATAGAATCTATTGCTAATACGAGATTT
>NW_015505529.1:295002-297986 GCF_001515645.1 Sinocyclocheilus grahami
TATCACTGTAACTTATGTTCAAGATGATGAACCAAGCTCTACTCTACAGCAGGCGTCGATGCCCTCCTCTCACCCGTCCAAAAACGCCCGTCGGCCGCGGGCTATGGCTATTTTCGCCGTGTTCGACGGACACGGGGGTCCGGACGCGGCGCGCTTTGCTCGCAGCCATTTGTGGGACCACATTAAAAAACAAAGAGGCTTTTGGTCCGAGGACGACGACGAGGTGTGCGCGGCTCTACGGAAGGGATTCATCTCTTGTCACCATGCCATGTGGAAGAAATTACGTAAGTTATGAAATGGAACGTTACATATGTTAAGTCTCTGCCAATTTATGGACGTGCAATGGAAAAGGGCAGCTGATCTTTTTGAATGAAGGTTGCAACATCAGATGCATCCCGCCAAAAGAAGTTGCACAACCACTGCAGGCCACACCAAACAACTAATACATATCTGAACTAGATTGACAGCACATCAGATCTGAATAATGATTTGCTTCCAGAAATAACAGCTCAACACCTTAGACAGCTGCAAACTGAGTTGGTTGCTTAAAGGCGCACCTAGTCATTTTTTTGCTAATTAAAAAGTTTCTCTTTCAAATAAATTAACGATTTTTTAAAAAGAGATATACATTTTAAACCTATGTAAACTCACATGAGAGGAATAGTAGTTTTGTCATTCTTCTAAAATAAGCTGTTTTCTACACCGAGCGGGTCGCCCCCTTATGGAGTGTGACTAAATGACTTGACGGTCGTGCAATTAACTGAGTACCTACAACAAACAATAATGTGTTAACTTATTAAATACATATTAGCATCAACAAATACAATGTATTTATTATAGGCACAATATAGCATTGGAGATCAAGTTAGGACTAGCTGAGTAGGGTATGATCTAAATTCTTTTTGAACAATTGTAAAACTCAGCAGTATCTCATTGATTCTGCATTAAAAGCATGTTTTTAATTTATTCACCTTCATTTCAGACCTCTAGGACTTTCTTGCATGGAAGAAAGTTCAAGCAGAATGTATTGTGTCCTTGCATGTGGACTTCATGCACTTTCATTGCAAAGAAAGAAAAAACAAATTGGACATTTTGCCAAATATTAGCTTTTTTTCTTCCATATGTATAACAGAATTTTAATTTTTGTGTGAAACATCCATTTTAAACAGAAAGAGTAATTCATCCCCTGATCTGTTTTTGAAAACTTTATAATCTGCTTTCTTTTAGCGGAATGGCCAAAGACGGTTACAGGACTTCCCAGCACTTCTGGTACAACTGCAAGTATTGTTGTAATACGACGTGATCGTATGTATGTTGCCCATGTTGGGGACTCGGCGGTGGTGTTGGGGGTGCAGGATCACCCCTCTGATGAGTTCATTCGAGCTGTAGAAGTTACACAGGACCACAAACCTGAACTCCCAAAGGAGAGGAAGAGAATAGAGGGGCTTGGTGGCAGGTGAGTTGAATGTTAACAAACTGTATTCACACACTCTTGGTACCTTCTGCTTTTGGTAAACAATATGTGGAGGCATGTGCTAGCGACGCAGCTGGATGAGCTTATTTTGCAATTTGATTGTAGACTTTCTTGTTATCTGCTTTTTTGGTTAACCTTCACAAGTAACCATCCTCATTCTTTTATTTTGTCAACACTGATTACGAAAATACAAAATGTTACCCGTTTCTTTCAGCCCTGTGTGTCCACAGTGGTCTGACTGGTTTTTGTTTATGCACCCACAGCTTCAAAAGTGGGACAACATAGCCAAACATGCTCTGGCATTTGTCCTCATTATCATAACCTAAACACAAGCTTTCTTTGTCGTTTAGCCTAAAAGAACATAAAAAGCATGTCAACATGATACAGACCAGCATCCAATGGCCTGTATCATTGTCTTGCCTCTTGAAATTTTTGGCTTAGGGCAAGGTTTAAACTAGAGTGAATAAGTTTTCAGGCTTAGTTTCAGGTAGAGGTACAAGACTCTTTGGTCAGCAGTTTTTTTTGTGCATTAAACTTTAACTATGATGAGACCCAGCACTGATCACTGTCACATCTTTCCTCTAGTGTCATTAAAAAGTCTGGAGTCAATAGGGTGGTGTGGAAGAGACCCAGACTCACACACAATGGACCAGTAAGAAGGAGCACTGTCATCGATCAGATCCCATTTTTGGCTGTGGCCCGAGCTCTTGGTAAGAGGGTTATGCTATTTCATTACATGAGGTCATTGTTGCTGTTATTATTGGGAAAACAGTGATTAGAATGTTGAGTGAGTTTCAACACATCCAACAAGTCAGCTGAGATTGTCTCTTGTTTTGCAAATTGCAACACACCACCATGATATTCTACGGTGGCCGAGAAGTGCAAAGCAAATCACAATTCTGAAAACAAAATAACAAATTACAAACTCAAATGCAAGTCTAAAAAACAAAACAATTCAGAAAACACAACGACAAATTCGAAAACAAATTTACAAGTCAGAAAACACAACGATAAATCAGACAAACCGGAAAAGGTAGGTATAGTTTGAGACAGCGCCATTAGTTTGGGATTACTCACCGCTGACTGGACGAGAGATCTGTTAATCAACGTATACAGGGAAGAACCAGCCGAAGAACAGCAGAGTCGTGGTAGAAAGTTCGGAGATGGTATTAAAGTTGCTCAGTTTAAATGTATCGTATGAATTGCCCTTACTCTGGAATAAAAAATACGGAGTGTATATTTACATTTAGTTAAAAGTGGCTGTAAAACATCAGCTCCAGTTGGATAAGCGCGTGTCATTGGCTTTTTGACGCGATCGACCCGGGTTCGATCCCACCTTTTGCCGAACTTTTTTTTTCTCACTTTTCAAATCTCGTATTACATCGTAAAGGCATTTATTTTCAATAAAAATTAAGGAAATAATCAAAAAGTTGAAAATAAAGTATGGGGTAGGTGTAGGGAGGGCTTTATTGTACCAATAAGGTGGCATCCATTTAATAATTAAAATTAT
>NW_015505529.1:298684-315570 GCF_001515645.1 Sinocyclocheilus grahami
TGCTGCTGCTGCTGCTGTATGTGTCCTAAATGTTAATCAAGCATCAGAATAAAAAGAGAAAATCAGTCACTGCTCCTGACTGAGCAAACAGTGAGATTTCACTGGTATGTAAAATGTTATAATTTAATGCACATGAATGTGTCTTCAGGTGATCTGTGGAGTTACGACTTCTACAGCGGAGAGTTTGTAGTGTCACCAGAGCCTGATACCGCTGTTATCAAGCTGAATTTGAAGCAGCACCGTTACGTCATCTTAGGCAGTGATGGGTTATGGAACATGGTATCACCACAGGAGGCTGTGTCTATTTGCCAGGAAAATGACTATGCCAAGGTGAATCATTTAAATGTATGCTTCAGGAAAGGTCTTGATTGTGTTTTCGAAACGTTTGCTTATCTAAATGTTTATTCCAACAGGCAAAGAACCAAAAGGAAAATGTTTCAAATGCTGTTCTGCTCGTAAACCATGCCTTACTGAGATGGCGTCAACGCATGCTCCGTGCTGATAATACCAGTGCCATTGTTATCTGTTTGGAGCCGTTCGGGACATCCGCTGAGTGTTTGCCACCTTATGAGACTGTGTATAATCTACAAGGACCAAAGTGTGGCTCCGTTCCTAAATCTTGCACCAACTCTTTGCCCACTCAGGTTAGGAATGTTTCAGATTTTCTATTTTAAGGCATAGTAGACCCAAAAATGAAAATTTGCTGATAATGTACTTACACCAGGCTATCCAAGATGTAGAAGTTTGATTCATCATCGGGATATATTTGGATAAATATAGCAGTACATCACTTGCTCACCAGTGGATTCAATGCAGTGAATGGGTGCTGTCAGAATGAGAGTCCAAACAGCTGATAAAAACACCACAGTAATCCACAACAGACTGTTCACCAATTGACGTCTTCGGAAGTGAAAAGCTGTGTTTATAAGAAACAAATCCATCAATAAGGCGTTTTCACTTTAAACTGTTGGTTCTGGCAAAAACACCAGTCCATAATCCATAATAACGCTTCCTCCAGTGGAAAACATCAAAATCCACTGACATATTTGTTTAAAACGGTTTTGGACTATGTTCAGTTGTTAACAGTGCTTGATCTGTGCATATTTCTCTCCTGATTTAGACAAGACAACATTTTCACTGGAGAAATCTATATTATGAATAGAGGATTTGTATTTTAGCTGAAAGCAAAAAATATGGTTTTGTTAATTATAAACACACAGCTTGTAGATTATTATGATGTTTTAATCAGCTGTTTGGACTTATTCTCACGGCACCCATTCACTGTATAGGATCCATTGGTGAACAGGTGATGTAATGCTGAATTTATTCAAATCTGTTCCGATGAACAAATAATCTCATCTTCATCTTGGGTGGCCTAAGGGTGAGAACATTTTCTGCAATTTTTCTTTTTTGGGGTGAACTGTTCTTTTAACAAAACACCAGTATCCATTTAATTAATTAAGGCCTGCTTCATTTTAAAAGGCGGTTGTTTTTCTTTTGTATTATATTGTGGATTTTGATTCAAAATAACACCACACTCAAGCTTCATATATAGTTCCTTCTTTTTTTTTAGGTTCCTGACGTTCAAGTACAGCCAATCCCAGAGCAGCATAATGGCAGCTGTGAGACAAGCATGATATTTGAGTCATCTCCGGATAGCCTTACAAACTCTGAAGACCTGCCTTGTAATGACTCATTGGAAAATGAGGCCCATTGTGACAGATTGCCTACAGGCAAGCGGGTGCTAGAGGACTCCTCCTCACCTGTGCTGAAGAAACCCCGTCGTAGTTTGTCCCAGTCCCCTCTTAAAGAGTCCTCATGTACATCCTCAAAGATACCGAGCGCACAGTCCTCGGCGAGGGGTGGTGGTGGCGGCAATGGTCAGAAACAGTCTGAAAATGTCCAAGCGCTGCTTCAGCAGCATGGGAAGACTACTGTATGTGTTTGCTGACATTCATGGTCCTATAACAATGCAATCTGTACATTCATGCTGGACAGTCAGACTCTGATATTAGTTGATATAAGCTAGGGTGACCATACGTGCCATTGTCCCAGGACGCGTCCTGGCCAGGATTTCTATATTGCCTAAAATATCTAGGTTTTGGCTTTGTTTGCGTGTGCAGACCGATCGGTGTATGACATCAAAATACCTCGAGAGCATTTTGAAATTTTTCTGCACACGCAAACAAAGCCAAAACCTAGATATTTTAGGCAATATAGAAATCCTGGCCAGGACGCGTCCTGGGAAAATGGCACGTATGGTCACCCTATATAAGCTACTGAGAAACCAAATCCTGAAGCAAGTAACAAATGTCAAAAGAAAAAAAATATCACTCGCTTCCATTCACGACACTCAAGTTTTAGTTTATGTTAGTGTTATGTTGTTATACTTTATATTTTGCAGACTAATGAAAATGTTTGATTTTTTAAAATGAGTTTTAGTTTTTCCTCCATTGTGTGTCCACTGCTCAGTTCTGTTATGCTTCAGGTCAGTCAGGTAGACGTGATGGATCAAATAGGGATTTTTGCACTTTAAGTTGAATTTGTGCAGTCTTTGTGGAAGATTGTGGGGAAAAAAGAAAGAAATTCTATCTTCTGAGAAGATATTTCCCTGCAGCTTACATGTCACCTGTTATATTTCATCTTTTTGGGAGCAATGCTATGGTTTTACTGAACAAGGAGAATGGTTCATCATTTCTAGTGTTCACTGGTATCTTAACCCCGTGTCATAAGATTTAATGCTAACATTGTATGCAGGAATGAACTTTATGAATTATGCATTTTGAATTTTAAGCATTATGGTTATTTTAATGTTTCCAAGGATTTCATTAACATTGTTTTTTTTTTTCTTATGATGGGAGAAATTGTCATTCTAAACTGAAGGTGCTGCTATGCTAAACAGGTCAATAAAAATGTTACAATAAAAACTGTATGCTCTTTAATAAAAATATTGGAAGTTGTTATAGGGACAAATTAAAACAAGAAATAGGATTTCAATTTGTTATTTTAATATAACTAGTTTAAATAATTTAAAGACGTCCTTTGACGATAAGAACCATTATACATTCCTTCATAGTTTCCAGTGTCTAAAACTTCGTTTTTTTTCCGAAAGAAGCCGAGGCTGTGCGAAGTAGCTCGGTTGGTGATCATCACGCGATACTTCGATGTAAATAAACACATCAGCGTGACGTGATGTAACATGCGCGTTTATCCAGGCCTTTGTGCAAATGTTCAAATGCGGAGATGCTCATATGAGTGTGAACCAAACAAATATTGCTTTATATAACACTTCATCACGATGTTAATTTGAACAACGCGTCAGATTCGTTCAGCGAACAAACAAACCCAAACAGTCCCTGCCATCCACTATTGGTCAGAAAGGGCCAAGTGCCCACCTTTGTCCTAACACTATTGGCGGTCTGTCTCCGACGCTCATCTCTGATTGGCCAAGGCATCTGTTGTTTCCGCTGCATGTCAGCTTCACTGTGGCGTTTTGTGAGGACTTCTGTTGATCCGAATTCAAAACACAAAACCTCTGGTTAGTACAAATGTCGCATCGTTAAACATTCAACTGCACGTTTCTTACATACATTACATATATATTTCTTTCAGAAAGTGAGAAAAGTTATTGTCACTACTCAGTTTATTGTCTTTGAAGCGTTGAAATGGCAGATAGCGGTATTGGCTAAGCTAACAGACTGGAGATTATCAAGTCGATATGATGAAATGTTGAACTGACTAAACTCACAGCTGTGTTTTCTCTGACACACTCTTGACATCTCTTTGGACATTGTCTTGGATTAAATGGTTAAATCTATGGTAAAATGTAAAGAAATGAAGAGCTACTTACATTATTATGATGGTGATAATAATGGTATATACATCCTATAGTTTGGTTACTAGTAAATATTGCTGGAGTTGATTGAAGTCTTTTCTGTAGTTTATCTCGCTTGTCGTAACAAGTTTGTATTATAGATCGTTTACAGGATCAATACTTAATAGGAATGGGTCTGTTGTGCAGATTGAACTGAGCCAGGCACATATGTGTCTGATTTGTTTACATCCATCTGCAAGGTGGATGATCTGTAGTGGTGCAGATATCATTTGTAGCCTATTACTTCTGTTGAATTTAGAGTAATACTGAGATCAGAATGATCAATTAGGCATCTCTGCAGTAATGTTTATTGTAATGCTCATGTGAAAATCATGACTCTATCTTCTCATGCTCTGCTCCAACAGGATCCTGAGTGGTTGGCCATGGCGTCTGACTCCCCGCGCAGACCGAGCCGCTGTGCTGGTGGGGTTGTGGTTCGAGCACAGGCTGCAACGTAAGACCATAATGGCTCATTTGTGAATGAAATTACAGTTGTAAAGCCAATTCAGTGATCACTATTGTAAATGTTGAGATGTTGGTCCTAATAAACAAAATGGTGATAAATATTGCATTGCTGCTCAAGCTTTTAGGTTTAAATGGCCAGGTCTCTTCTTGTGTGGTTATATTATTTTCATGAGAATAGTTTTTACTGTTTTGCAGAGAGCAATCATACATGGAGAGCGTAGTTACGTTCTTGCAGGATGTAGTCCCTCAGGTAAATGTTTTTCCTTTAAATTATGCTTGTAATTTTGTGTACAAAACTGGAGATTCACTTTTTTATGTGTGTTGTCGTTTAAAGTTGGATAATGTTTAATTTTCAATGTATTTCTGTTGTAAAAACGTTGAGAGCCTATGAAAGACTCTTTTTAGACATATAAGTGATAGATAGTGAGAGCAAGAACAATTTAGTTAGATGATATCTAGCCTGTATTAATCTTTGAATTTTCAGGCATATACTGGGACACCTCCAAATGATGAAAAAGAGAAGATAGTTTGGGTCCGCTTTGAGAAAACAGACATCAGTGGTAAGTTTGTGCTGCATGTTTTGATTCACTAAAAGGACCAGCTCATATGAATCATTTGTTTGTTAGTCAGACTATATCATATTGGTCATGCTGCATGTTTTTGGTTCACTAAAAAGAACTGGCTCATAAATATTTTGACTTTTTTTTTTTTATATAAATTTGACTTAACCACATTTTTACAAAAAAGTTTTAACAAGCATTGAGATGTTCCACACAAATCCTAAATGTGGTTTGGGGCTAGTCATATTGGGTTAGCAAAGTTTTTGGTTGCACCAACGTTGGATCATCTTAAATGCTGACCATGCTCCTCAATCCAGCAAACATGTCATGAGGCATGCATAGACATAGCTTTCCTAATTTTCCAGTTGTATTGGCACTTGTATTGACAGCCATGGTCTTTTTTTTTACACTTTCTTTTTGTCAGAAGAATAAAAACAGTGGCGATCAGAAAGGTGCTATATTTGGCCACTTTTGAATCATTATTATGTGTTCCATTTTTCTAATCATCTGCATCTTGTTTGTTTATTGAGCTGTTTACAACTTACGTCAAGCCTTTGTGAATTACTTGCTTTGTGAATTATTTGTTGTACTTCTGTGTCATTTCCTACAACTTGTGTTTCTTGCCCTGTGTCCAGATGTGGCTCGCTTACCAGAGTTCCAAGAGATGCACGGCAGCGGCACTGACCCGCCTCTCTGCTTGATGATTGGATACACTGATGGAATGCAGATTTGGAGCATATCAGTGAGTACATTTTAAATGGTCTCTCTTGCCTGCACTACACTGGCTGCTTCTGAATATGCATACTTGCTGACTATGTAGTAGGCTAAAAATAGAATGTGAAAAGAGTAGTATGTCCGAATTCACAGTATTCATAAAAGAGTAGGCAAAAATTATTTGGATAAACTACTACTTCTGGTGAGATTCTGACTTGCACAGCCAGTGGACACTGTACTATCCCATGAGGCTACTGAAGAGAAGTTGTGAATGGCAGTGAAGTGATGCAACCAATGCTGTAGGTCACATGACAATGATAACATGACAAATATTCTGCAATGCTTTCATATAACACACATTCATACTATATAGAACATATTTTTTAACAGTTGCAAATTACACCACTTAGCATTTTTGGATGCAGCCAGCATGCTTTTCTCTAGACTACTCTTTCTGTATTGACAAAGCAACTGGAAATCATTCATTTTGGTGACAATAAGGTGTAGACAGCGAAGCTCAGCAGTGAAATCAATACTGTTGTACTGCCTACTACATACTATCTGGTGTATACTGCATTTATTGTCCTTTGTTTTGAAAATGAATACGGGAATTTGTCTTTTTTTATTCCAGTTTTGTATTTAAAATCAATATTTAGTCAAATATGACTCACAAACGACCTTAAAATTGTGTTTGATATTGCTCAGTTGCTGTGTTATGCTGTGACTCTTTTTCACCACTTGGTGTCGCCATAGACAAAGGCAAGGCTGTGTCCTGGAATACAGATTTTAGTATTGAAGTTGGGTGAAATTATGTCAAGATGCATGTTAAGCTCTGAATCATGTCAAATGTGAAAAGTAATGGTAACTAAACATGATATCGCTTCCCCAGTAAAGTAGTGAAAATGTCCATTTCAATTCAAAAGGTTTCTCAGACTTGGCTGTCTCAGTCATATGGTAGTAGAGATCAAGATATCGGTCATATTATGTGATTTGTCACCCTGACTAAGCCTTTATTTTAGAAAAAATGAAAGTCCTGACAGTTATCAATTTAGGAAAGCTTTGCACTTCCTTATGACGTGAATTTGGAAGCATCATTACAGACACAACATCTCACACTTTTTGTGAAAGTGTTGAAAGCGTCACAGTGTCTGGCTATAAGTTGTGTGCAAAGTGTTTGTGACAATTGCTGAACCGACACCTTCTGTAATGGCGTTGAAGGGAGGAGCAGGAGTGGCACTAGCTGTAGTACATTTCTGCATTCCTGTGCATTAGCATCTTGATGGAGCAGACCCAGCAGTTTTTTTTTAAGTATCTTGCTTTGGTTTGTCCACAGATGCCTGATGTTTATCTTCTAGTTGTTGGGTGACTCATTATCAAACCACATCACAGCCGCTGCAGACCAAACAGAGCATTGTGTGATTCACTGTCGAGTACTTTTATGTTAATGTTCCAAAAGGGATGCCACAGTATTGGGTGTTTCTCAGTTGGACACTCTGTGTCAACACTTTCAAACGGAATGTGTTAGCTGATGTACAAATACAAGATAAAATGCTGGAGCCCTGTCAACTCTGTACTGTAATTATAAGGTTGCCATTTTGTCTCGGGCCTGATAACCTTTGAGATGTGGCTCTGGTACAAAACCATATGCACCTCCAGAGTTTATGCATCACCACATTCTCACACCCACAGTACTCTTTGCTGTCTTTGAACTGAGTTTATCTCTGTAACATCACTGTCCGGTGGGTTTTAAGCATGTCTGTTTGTTTCTTCTCTCTGCAGCTGAACGGGGAAGCACAGGAGCTCTTCTCCGTGAGGCATGGACCTGTGCGAGCTGCTAGGATCCTGTCTGCTCCTTATATCAGTGAGTATCATACACCCCAAAAGCCTTGGCTTCACTCATTCTGCAGAGCCACATAAGTGCATGACTTTTATCATATAGTGGCCCCAACAAAATGTTTTTGAAATCTAACAAAAAAATTTAATACTGCATAGGCCTAGCAATATGCAAATCTTGGCATACATTACCATTCAAAAGATTTTTTTTTTTCAAGAAATTAATACATTCATTAATCAAGGATACATTACATTGATCAAAAGTAACAGTAAAGACTTGTTTCAAATAAAAGCTGTTCTGTTTAACTTTTTAATTCGCCAATGAATCCTAAAAAAGGTATAACGGTTTCCACAAAAATATTAAAAAGCACTATGCTGTTTTTCAATTTTGAGAATTTCTGGATGATCATGTGACACTGGAGTATTGGCTGCTGAAAATGAATCTTTGCCATCACAGGATGATAATAAATTACATTAATTTACATCACAATTTTACAAAAAAAAGTTTTACATTTACATTGCAATATTTCATAATATTACTGTATTTCTTATACTGTATTACTGTATTTCATAATATTACTCTATTACTTATTTCTGATTAAATAAATGCAGCATTAGGTAACATAAGTAACCTCTTTGAAACACACACACACACACACAAAAACCGAAACTTACAGATCCCAAACGTTTGAATGGTAGTGTAGACTGAACAGCAAGACAGTAGTGATGGGAAAGCTGCATAGGGTGAGCTTATGGGTCTGTCACGTGATGAACAATCGACTCGGAAAAACCCAAAGACTCGAGAGATGAACTAATCAATTCTCTTTCCGGCTCAGACTGCATAGGTTAAACTTATGGGGCTGTCACGTGATGAACGAATGACTCGGGAAAAACCCGAAGACTCGAAACCGGTGAACTACTTGACTAATTCCAGTACAGAACCTATAGGATGTTGCGCATGCGCAACTGAACGAATCACTCCCCGAGACGACTCGTTCCTCCTGAGTCACATTAAAGATTCGTTCAAAATGAACGAATCGTTCAAGAATGACCCAACACTACAAGACAGTTTCTTTTTTTTCTTTTTCTTTTTACTTTGGCATCCTAAGAAGGCACAAAAATTTGGTTGCATTACATTTTTTTATAATTGCTTTAAAAAAAAAAATGTAATTAAAAATATCCCCCCCCCCCCCAACTGCTTTCTAGAATAGACCTAAGCTCCATCTTAGGCTTATAACCCCTGCTAGAAGACTTTTCATTACTACAAGTAAAACTGCTGCTCTGAAATATTATTATAAATTCTACATTCCAGTGACATCTTAATTTTCAGCTTGTCAAGAACAAGCGTCCACCTCCAAATTGAAATATGTGTTGACAGAGCATGATCTCCCGCCACGCTTAAATGTTTTTCATGTCATGTTACATAAACGGCACGTTATTTTACATGTCATGTTTGTCACTATTATTTGCCTAGAAATTTGCAGAACGTAAAATCAGTTTTCGCAAGTTACATGCTTTTTCAAATCAAGCTAGACCGAGATGTGGCAATTTATACAGTTCCATGTCTCTCTTCCTTACTGGCTTTTCCATATATCATGTTTAAATTAAAGACTACCCTCTGTTTCTTAATAGCGCTGAGAGCTCGCCAGAGCCCCGCTGTTTTCCCTTCATAATATTAAAATCAGTCCTTCACAATTATGTTGGCGTGCTATCAGCTGGCTGCCTGGACTTTTACCGCCGCTCTGGCAGAGAGGAACTGCAGACTTCTGAGATTTTCCTTCTCTTTCATCACGGCTCACTCATTGGCAATCGCATGCCTGTGCTCATTCCATTTGTTAAAGAACGAAAATGAATAGTCTGACAAAAAATGCACGCTACATCTTACTAAACTAAAATGCACGCAACCTGATTAGGTATGCTTAAATATTAATGTTATGCCAAACTGTCCCTTTCACATTTTTTTTTCTTCCTGTTTGATGATTTTGCACACTTTGTTATGACCAAAACAGGATATTATCTGTTCAGATATTATATAGTCAGATTGTTTTAATCTAAATAAGTGGCATGGTCATATTCAAATGTAAAAACAAAAGGAACAGGAAATGCACTGAGTCGTATTGTAGTGTGACATTTATGCACAGAATTTGTGTTCTGTCCTTTCGGCAGATTTAAACAATGCACAATAAAGGCATTGAACGCCGGCTGGATTCAGATAAAAGAGAATGGTCATAATAAGAAGCAGCAGACGGCCGACACATGAGGAGAACGCTTCTCAGCTAAATCAAATGAATTTTACAAGTGGGGAAACTGATTGTGATCTGTTTGGAGCAAACAGTGTCATACTGTAGTGGGATTTAAAAAGAGTAATTGTTTTAGCTGGGTGAGCGGATTTGGAAAGTCCTGAAAATAGGTGTCAACTTTAATAATGCAAGGTCTTTCCCAGAATAAAGGAGGAAGTTCCGCTTTCTCTAAAAATGCAAACTGACTTTTTTTCCGCATCCGTTCTGTTTTTGACTTCTGCTGTTGTTTCTGCAGTGATTCATTTCCAGGTGACCGCTACGGATGGTCATATCCACAGCTGACCAAAAATCTGCGATTGCTTCCTCTCCGTTTAAATTTACCCCACTGCTGAAAGCGCACTCGTAAATAGCTGTCCAATAAATGTATTATTTACTGAAATGCAGGAAATTTGTTATGTCTTCCAGAAAACAATTCTCTCAATATTTCACAGCATAGATTGAAAACAGGCACTGGAAAATACAAATGAAAACCGCTTGTTTTAAAGTCCAGCCGTTTTTGAGACACACATCTACAGATGGAGAGGAGCAAGGGGTGGTTTTCTGCCCCTTAATTGTTCTTTCAAATAGAAGGCAGCTGTTGTCTTTTAGAGGCCTGTCGTATTTACATTATGATTGGATATCGTGACCAGTCGCAATGTCTGATGACAGAGAAGTGAAGACGGAGGAGAGGCCCTTTAAACTGTTAAGGTTTGAGAATGACACATTTGCACTCACACGCCACGCCACAGGGACCGTACGTTCCTGGAGTTGATTAGTGTCATGGCATGGCTACCCAAATTACAGCTCCACAAAGGCTAACATCTTCTTCTTCTATCCGGACATGAATGGAAGTTTTCCCCCTTCTCTTTTAAATCAAGAGAATTAGATAAGCATGGGATCTGTAAACTCAGTGCGACATGTTTTCTCCACCCAAAATATGCCTACCGGCCTTTTGCCATTCTGTAATTCCTCCGAAGCTCTGAAATTAAAGCCAGTCAGACAAAAGACTCCTCCTAAAGCTTTGAAGGCTTTCTCCATTAGAGTCGGAGGAGAAATGGTTTGCATTCAACACGTTGCACTGAGTGGCGTTTCTGTTCTCTGTCTCCATTTAATGTCTTGCATGCTGGTATTTTAATTTCATTTGATCCCCATAAGTCTCTGAGGAATAGGGCATTATTCTCTTCTATGTGAGGGTGTGTGAATGTCAAAGCTGACAGGAAAGTTTTTTTTTTTTTGAGGATGTTTTCAAGGCATAATTTTGATTACAGATCTCTTGTAATGCAATCAACACGCTTCCTGCTGCGGTAGCTGTTTTTTAAGCTCAAGTTCGGTGGGTGGGTGGCTTTGGCGGAGAGACAACAGGCCTCATGTGCGGGTGGCTAATGAATGTCCCTCTTTATGTGGGTCAGTGGTTAATGTTCCCCTTTCTGTCCCTCCGGCTGCAGGTTCCCTCAACACTGACAGCTTCGCTGAGAAACGGCCCCTCCTCAGCGTGTGCAAGAGCACGGGCTCTTCGGGGTGAGTGCACAATGACAGCGTCACTTCCACTGTCAGCTCGGCGCAGTGTCTCGCATGGTGCCGGAGCATTCATATCCACAGGTCACGTCTGGTTGTTTTTCAGCTGCACACAAGCACAGTTTCAGCACAAACTGAGGCTGATGGCAAAATAATATGAGTTTATCAAAAGCAGATGCATTTATTGTACATTTCTAAATTGCTTAATGTTCCATTTGTTTAGTTATTATCTATCCATCTATCCGTTCGTCCGTCTGTCTGTCTGTCTGTCTATCTGTCTATCTATCTGTCTGTCTGTCTGTCTGTCTATCTATCCACACACTAAGATTTTTTTTTTTTGGAAGAAATATAACAATCATTAAATTGACCAACATGTTAATAATATAATGTACTATGTTTAAATAATAACAACAACTATACAATGTTACTTTTTTTACTCTCTTTTTGATCAACAAAATGCAGCTGTGGTGAACATGGTAGAATTCTTTGAAAATATAAAAAATCTTACCAACCCAAACTTTCAAACAGCTGAGTGTATATACATATAGTTTCCATATATTTATATATGTGTGTGTGTGTGTATATAATTTAAAACATTTATTCTAAAATGAGCATTTTTCTCAGGCTCCTATTGCAAAGAACCTATACCTTTAGGAGCGTCAGAAATAGCGGTTTCCCGGTAACGGCTGTAATCAAAACAGCGCTGTGCTCATAAACGCTGCTTTATCAGGCGTTATAGGAAAGATTAAATGAAAATGACATCAAAACTTTTCTAAACACAGCCAGTGCCCTTCAAAGATACATTCATATAAAAACATCCGCGCTGCGTTTTGACTTTGAAACGTGCAGAGCTCATGTTTATTCAAGTTTAAGTTTTTTATTCATGTTTATATTGTCAATGCATTTTGGAAAATCTATTTGTGGCGGTCAGTGTTGATATTGTGGCGGGCCGCCACAAATAAATCAATGTATGGGAAACACTGTATTATTAATTAGTTGTTACAACTATTGCATTTAGCTGTTATTGTGAAGGTGTAGGCTGTGAAATAATTTTGTAGAGTGTAGACTTTTGGTCAGCTGTGTATTTTTATTTTTGATTTGAGAAAGGCCAGTTGAGGTTGAATGCAGGCCAGAGGCATTTAAGATCTTTGCATTTTCCCCCAAGTGAAGTTTATGGATATAACAGGCTTGTATCCATCTCCTGGCATGCACAACACGAGTGGAGACATGTAAAACTCTTCATGAGGTGAAACCTATGTGCTAATGGAATGTTCCGTCGTTGTCCGGTTTATGGCGTTTTCCCGTTTTAACGTGCGGTGGAGTCCAAGCCACATCCCTCAGTGTGTGCACCATTTAGATATTATGAGGTACAAATCAGTACATTTTAAAACCTGTAATTTGTTATACATAATAACCTGCATCAAAGGTCTGATGGGGCCAGGGAGTGGTCTGGAGAGAGACGGCCAAACCCTGCTGACTGACTGACCGACCCGGTCGGCTCCAGAATGCCAGACCTGCAACCTTGGACCCCTAACAGAGTCAAACTGCAGTCTGTGAGAAATATGCCCCCTTAGGGAGTGAGAGGGAGCAGGGCACATCAGTTATTGGCTCCTCTCCTCCCCTCGGCTATGTCTGCCACCTCTTAAAACGAACTACTCTGCTGCTGCTGCAAATCTTAACTCAATATTTCCTCCCGAGGAAATAGAATAAGGAAGTCTGTCTTCAGCACACTTTGATGGAGACCACCATCCCAGCCATTCCAAGACTAGAGCTTTGCTCTGCTGGCGCTTATGCAGCCAAACGCGCCGTGTCCGCCCTGACATGGAGACAGACTCTGACGGTTTGGCTTTGTACTCCTGCAACGCTTGGTCTAATGCTGAAAACATGCCTTGTGTTGAAAACCATAACCCTCTCCCTCCGGGTGAATGGTGTTGCTGCTGCTACGTTCCAGTAGAAGTGTTTGGTAAATAGCCTAGCTCTGTATTTTTTAGCTGCACTGTGCTCGGTTCTTTCCCCTTTACTGAAATAGTTCATAAACTTACCAAAGTCCTCACACGATTTTTAGTATATAATCTTTTTGAAATAACAGCTTTTGTCAACCACCAGTGTGGATGCTGTCTTGACACTCAAATGGAAAACAGATTGCAGTCTTGGCCGATACAGCACTGCTGGTTTAGAAGTTGGTTCACTCAGCTTTAGGCTTAGATTACAAGATTTGCAAATTAAAGGAAAACCAGAAAGAGGAAAAAGCATGTGTGCTAAATCCTTCGTTGCAGAACTCCAGCCAGACACATTCAACATAATTTTATCAATGGAGGGGATTATGTCTTAAGTCCAAACAATGTATGGATCTGGTGAATTTCCTGACAGCAATGTACACACGCCGCCCTTCGTGCCGTGCTACAGTGCCGGTAGGGTTTGCAAATTAGCAAGGAATGTATGTGCTATTCAATCCACCGTTGGCCCCCACTTGTATCTGGAAAGGATTTGATTTTCCACCATACCATTGTTATTATTTTATTTTTTTAAATTAGTGCTACAGGTATTACAGTGACCAGGTTGAGCCTGTGTTCTCTCATGCCAAATACATGCAACTTAGTTTATATATGCTAGCATATAGATGGAATGTAGCCATTAAATTCTCATTTTTAATTCATGAATCCAAGGTCTAACAACATTAAAACCCAAAGTTAAATAATTAAAAAGGTAAATAAATACATAAATAAATAAATAAAAATGAAAAATGGTTAACAAAATAATAATAGTAGTAATAAATTTTTTTTTTTGTTAAAAACATTTGATATAATCTCAGACAGTATCGGGAGCTAAGAAATTAAAATTAGTCATTAAGCTGGGTTTAAAAGCATGCCATTTAACCGTTCGTGGCTTCTGTAGTGAGTATGTTTGGAAAGGGTAAAAGTTCACCTCACAAGAGGCCTGCTTTTGTTCTCTGGATTGTGGAGAAATTAAGTTGTTGGGCAGGCAGAAAACAGTGCCCTCTCTTCCTTCCCCTCAAATTTCCAGATCTCCATGGTAAGGAAGTGGATGAATTTTTTCTTTTATTTATTTATTTTTTCAGTCCTCTAATGCAATCCTCTGTCATTGTGGAGATTACAGCTGGACCGCTGTCAGGGAATACAGCACGTGGAGGTTCAGAAGAAGGTCCAGTCTTCACAGGCGTAGAGCCATGATTTTTGACTCCACAGCGGCAACACTGTGCCTGGCTCTGGGACGGTGGCAAAGATCCAGTGAGGCTCTGAAGAGCAGAGCCTCATCCCACTGTCCACCCAGTGTTATCAATGAGATCTGTTTTTACTTTTTCCTTTAACCATGGCCCTAATTGTCCTTACCTGAAGCTGTATGCAAAATCCTGCTGGCACCCACTGCCTGCTTATTAATTACACAATAGCTGGGAGGAGCGGACATCACTGATGTCCAGTGACTATTTTTAAAGGGACTTAGCTAAAGCCTACTGTGCTATTAAGCTGTGCTTTTCATTGCATTTTTATTGAGATGTGAGAAATCCCTCTTAAGTGTATTAAATTGATAAATCTCTGAGCGTTTGTATTAGACATAGGATTATGGGAGGATTGGGAAGTGATGCTTTTAGAGCCCATGAGCTAGTTACTCTTGCCATCACACCCGGAACTGTGAGATCTCTTGGCTCAGATGGTGTGATCATGCAGAGATCAGTGGAGGTGAATAGGAGAGAAGTCAACTTTGTGGTAGGGCGAAAACAAAGTACATTTAAAAGGATAGTTCACCCCAAAATTCAAACTGCCGCGTTTCATCTTATAAATGAGATGATTTATAGTTTCTAATATTAAAGGAATAGTTTGCCCAAAAATAAAAAATTAGCTGGAGCTTTGCTCACCCTCAGGCCCATGTAGATGGGTTTATTTCTTCATTAGATCTGATTTGGAGAAATTTAGTATTGCATCACTTGCTCACATGTGGATCCTCTGCAGTGAATGGGTGCCGTCAGAATGAGAGTTCAAACAGCTGATAAAAACATCACAAAAATCCAGAAGTAATCCACACGACTCCAATCCATCAATTAGCAAGTTGTAAAGTGAAAAGCTGCATGTTTGTAAGAAACAAACCCATCATAAAGGTGTGTTAACTTTAAACCATCACTTCTGGCCAAAACAAACAAACAAACAAAAAGCAGTCCATAATCAATAATAATGCTTCCTCCGGTGAAAAAGTCTATCCCTGGTTGTCATCTTGAATTAAAGCTGTACAGGTGTTAATACTGAATGTTTAACATTATATTCATTGCATACATCCTTAACTCCTTTCTGCTGTCTGTTGTTGGTGTTTCTTTGTTTGAATATGGTGCTTATCACATGCTGTTTGGTATCGGGGAATTTTAACGAGTACGAGTACAGGAGACCAGTATCGGGCCTGATATCGCTATCGGTGCATCCCTTGTTCTAATAAAGGAACAAACTAATCTACATCTTAGATGGCCTGAGGGTGAGTAAATATTTAGCAAATTTTCATTTTGGAAGAATTTGTCTTTAAGTGGGTAAAATGTATTGTTTAGCTCTTTTGGTGTTTATTGTTTGTGTGTACACTACACTCCCAGAGTGCTGATAAAGTGTAATATTACATCTCTCATGCTACTGGCTCAATTGCCTGTTTTTTTTGGCCCACACACAAGATATAAAAATTAATTTGTCTCTTTCCACTGCCGTTGCATTTGATGCATGGGTCTTGCTTTAAAACCAGTGTTTGCTTATGGGTTCTTATGTGGACATTAAAAAAGATTAGATGAAATAAAACCTCTTTATGGTCATGAATTATCTGAGATGTCTAATTCTTTATTTGGAAGCTCAGGGAGTAAAAAGCAATGTTAAAAGTTTATCACTCCACCTCACACACATTCTCTTTTTTTGCCCTCTGACATTTGCGTTATTTTACCATATCTATCTTTTGCTTCATGTTTGAGTGTAATTTGAGCTAAGCATTATGATCTGCTGATAGGTCTGATAGACACAATCCTCACTCTTACAGTCATGTTAAAGATGAATGCATTTCCTTCCTGTGATGGATCCTCCACCCTTCAAGTTATTTGGAAAGTTCATGCCAGGTGCATCTTTGGGTCTCAGATCATCCCTGTGTGCTTTTTCATGCTGACTGGACGACCACATAATTTAAGCTCTCTGAGGATGGGAATCTCATGGCTTTGAAGTTTTCCCTGTTTTTCAAGGGCACTTGTCTCAGATCGGTTTTCCATGTGCATACATCTCCTTATCTTTCCGATTAATTGCAGAGGAGGCGTACAGGCGTGTAACATCATCCTTTTCATGATTGTGCAAATTTAGGAGTAATGTGCCCATTACCTTTCTTAAGTTAAAAAATGCATTTTTTTTTTTAAATAGGATGCTAGTAACCTCTTTTTCCTAGTACATTATTTTTAAACAATCCTGTTTTTATTTATTTTTTTAAATCTACTTCTTTTAATATACTAGTGTATATGTTTAATTATATATTTAAATTTAGTTAATTATTCATTTTAATCTGGATAAGTTTTTCTAGCACTTTGCATCACTTTGGGTCAACTTCTGTTGTTTTTAAATGTTTAATTGCTTGACATGAACAATATAGCAAAAAGGTACAAAGGTATTACTATCCCCCCCC
>NW_015505529.1:319413-322159 GCF_001515645.1 Sinocyclocheilus grahami
ACAAAATTCACACACACCCCCCCCCCCCCCCCCCAATTATAGCACCACACTTAGATATTGACTAATCATAAGGACATTTGAGGTTCTGTTCTCAGACCTGAACTGTCCACTTCGTCATCACTGTCTCTCTTTCCAGTGTCTGTTCTTCCTTTTTTTTTTTTTGTAATTAAATGCTGTGAACACCAGTACAAGAGCACCAGTGCCCCTGCAACAGGCTCCTCATTTCAATGTGTTTCCAATATGCATGCGAATCTGTGGAGAGCTCAGTGAAAGGGGAGGAAATGTATTTCTGGCAGTGCTGCAGACATGAAGCTGCGGTTGAACTTTTTACCCTAATTACTTTCCCGCTAATGCCCACGGCATGCTGGAATCAAAGGGCCCCCTCAGGCCCCAAGAAGCCTGTGATGTGGCCAGCGTTTGTTGTGTGTTGAAGCTCGGCTTGAGAAAGACAGGGGCAGAAAGAGAGAGAGAGGGTGCAAAATTGTGACAGATTTTTTTTTTCTGCTCGAAAATGTCTCAGTTACCACCCACCTCACTTGTTGCCTACAAAAATAGAGTAATTGTTTTCATCTGTGTTTTTACATTGCCGTACTTGGAAATAGCTGTTATAAATCAATACGAGGCTGGCTCGAGGGACTTATCACGGTCCAGAGATCAGAGTTGCGATTTGTCTGTTTCTTCATTTTCCTCAAACACCTTTTGAAAAGGAATATCTCGCACTTTAAGCATCTGTTTTCCATGTTTCTCGAACGATAACAAAAAGCCTATAGAGGATAATAAAAGTGCTTCATATCTTGCCTTATCTCAGAAGAAACAATACACTGGGTGGGTTTATCACAGTTTTAGGTGATTCAACATTTGAACAAACTTAAAAGTTGTCCACTATTAACAGATTTATTTTTATTTTTATTTATGGCGCATTTATTGCGTTTAGTTAAGCTCATGTTTTGTGGTGTGTTTCTCAGAAGGTCGGCTGGTATTTTGGGGTAAGGTAGTATTTGTTTTGCATTTCCAGAGCATGTAATTGTTTGTTCGTATTCGGAAAGCTTGTAAAGTAGCTGAAGCCAAAATGCGATGACGTCGCCTCGTAAATGGATTTACTCGCTAGCACTGTTCTTAGTTTCCAGACTTCCTATTTTATATTCCTTTCCCCTTGTCAGTTTCCGTTCAGGTTTTTGAAATGATTAAAACCTCACAATGTAAAAAGCACCAAAATGGTTATCTTACAGAGTTCAGAGTCATGCTGAAATACAGACATCAAAACGTTTACGAGATTATAATAGTGATGAGTTGGCCAGCTCTTCACATAGTGGTGTAATGTGCGTAATTACCATTGTAAACATGTGATGCTAAAATTAAGCCAAACCTTAACTGTAAAAATGGTTAATGTTCCACTCGTGAGTGACTTTTCCCATCTGGTTACCACGAGGGAGGCTAAGAGCAGAAAAGGCCTTTTTTTATTGTCTTACCATGCTGAGGGGAGATGGATTTTGCAGGTGTGTTGCTTGGCGGTTTTGTGAGATTGTACCCAGCTATTAGACGCGCTGTTGAGATTGTGTATATTCGCATTTGAAGCATTGTGAAGTTATGTCATGCCGAATAAGGAGGAAGTCGTGGGGGGAAGGGGGAAGTCGTGGCCTAATGGTTAGAGAATCGGACTCGTAACCCCCAGGTTGCGGGTTCGAGTCTCATACCGGCAGGGATTGTAGGTGGGGGGGGGGAATGTACAGTGCTCTCTTCCACCTTCAATACCACGACTGAGGTGCCCTTGAGCAAGGCACCGAACCCCCAACTGCTCCCCGGGCGCCGCAGCAAAAATGGCTGCCCACTGCTCCGGGTGTGTGTTCACGGTGTGTGTGTTCACTGCTGTGTGTGTGCACTTTGGATGGATAAATGCAGAGCACTTAATTCCAAGTATGGGTCACCATACTTGGCCACATGTCACTTCACTAAAGAAGGTTGAATTTACCTGACATGAACTTGTGAGTTCAGGTCACCACCACTTCCAGTATGTAAAATAACAGACATTTTTAAAGAAAATATAGACTTCTTTCTAGATTTTTTTTTTAGTGCCAATGTTTTTTTTTTTTTAATGGTCAGTGACCAGTAAGCGTGTTATTTGAAAGAGAGAGCCTGATTTCTCAGGCAAACAGGGAAATGCTGCTTTTTATCCCTAAAATTATGATAACACAATACATTTTATGACCTTATGTTAATCAGATTTAGTATATTTATTAACTTGGCCTTTGCTAAAGAAATGGCCGGGATGAACGTGACATATATAAAGTCGGATGACTGAAGCCATAGGACAGGTCATAATATCTGTGCTCAATATCACCTAAAAGTGTGCTACACTGAAACGCTGATATGATTTTATAACGGTAATTGAAATTTACTGACGCTTTCAAATCGAAGTCTCGATTCTCAGTGAGAGGAAATTGTATTATGTTGAGCGTGCACTGCGTCCATTAGTAGCGGGCCATTAGTTACAATGCAAAAAGGCAAACAATTGAAATGGCCAATTTGATGATTCTTTTTCAAGGCTATCATTGTCCCGTTAATCAATCTCGGAGCATATCATTTGTGTCACATTGGCTCTAAAACGCTTTAAATTGGATTAATCTGACCCAGATTATATTGAAATCAATGAATAGTGGCTCTAAGACAAGTTTAGGAAGTTAAATGCCCCTATTAATCTTGGTGTCTGAATCCAGAGGGGTTTTTAGCTATGATGATAATCTCTTTG
>NW_015505529.1:322519-343861 GCF_001515645.1 Sinocyclocheilus grahami
TTTTTTATTGTCTTACCATGCTGAGGGGAGATGGATTTTGCAGGTGTGTTGCTTGGCGGTTTTGTGAGATTGTACCCAGCTATTAGACGCGCTGTTGAGATTGTGTATATTCGCATTTGAAGCATTGTGAAGTTATGTCATGCCGAATAAGGAGGAAGTCGTGGGGGGAAGGGGGAAGTCGTGGCCTAATGGTTAGAGAATCGGACTCGTAACCCAAAGGTTGCGGGTTCGAGTCTCATACCGGCAGGGATTGTAGGTGGGGGGGGGGAATGTACAGTGCTCTCTTCCACCTTCAATACCACGACTGAGGTGCCCTTGAGCAAGGCACCGAACCCCCAACTGCTCCCCGGGCGCCGCAGCAAAAATGGCTGCCCACTGCTCCGGGTGTGTGTTCACGGTGTGTGTGTTCACTGCTGTGTGTGTGCACTTTGGATGGATAAATGCAGAGCACTTAATTCCGAGTATGGGTCACCATACTTGGCCACATGTCACTTCACTAAAGAAGGTTGAATTTACCTGACATGAACTTGTGAGTTCAGGTCACCACCACTTCCAGTATGTAAAATAACAGACATTTTTAAAGAAAATATAGACTTCTTTCTAGAATTTTTTTTTTAGTGCCTATGTTTTGTTTTTTTTAATGGTCAGTGACCAGTAAGCGTGTTATTTGAAAGAGAGAGCCTGATTTCTCAGGCAAACAGGGAAATGCTGCTTTTTATCCCTAAAATTATGATAACACAATACATTTTATGACCTTATGTTAATCAGATTTAGTATATTTATTAACTTGGCCTTTGCTAAAGAAATGGCCGGGATGAACGTGACATATATAAAGTCGGATGACTGAAGCCATAGGACAGGTCATAATATCTGTGCTCAATATCACCTAAAAGTGTGCTACACTGAAACGCTGATATGATTTTATAACGGTAATTGAAATTTACTGACGCTTTCAAATCGAAGTCTCGATTCTCAGTGAGAGGAAATTGTATTATGTTGAGCGTGCACTGCGTCCATTAGTAGCGGGCCATTAGTTACAATGCAAAAAGGCAAACAATTGAAATGGCCAATTTGATGATTCTTTTTCAAGGCTATCATTGTCCCGTTAATCAATCTCGGAGCATATCATTTGTGTCACATTGGCTCTAAAACGCTTTAAATTGGATTAATCTGACCCAGATTATATTGAAATCAATGAATAGTGGCTCTAAAACAAGTTTAGGAAGTTAAATGCCCCTATTAATCTTGGTGTCTGAATCCAGAGGGGTTTTTAGCTATGATGATAATCTCTTTGCAGATAGCCGTGTCTCTCTCACCGAGACTGCAAGCATCCGCAGCTGTGAAAGGACAGCAGAAGAGAATAAAAGTGATTTCTATGGTCAACCGTTTGACACATTTAAACTACGTTCACACAGCAGGCAAGGCAATGTTAGTCCCCAAAATGTAATGATATATTAATAAATTAAAATTGTTATTTTTATTATTATATTATATTAGCAATTATCTGAAATAAAAAGCTTTTGTAACATTATACACTACACCATTCAAATGCTTGGAGTCAGTATAATTCAAAAGTGATGATAAAGACATTTATAATGTTATAAAAGATTTCTATTTCAGATAAATGCTGTTCTTCTGAACTTTCTATTCATCAAAGAAATTCTACTCCGCTGTTTTCAACATAAATATAATAAATGTTTTTTGATCAGCAAATCAGAATATTAGAATGATTTCTGAAGGTTGATGTGACTATAATGCTGCTAAAAATTCAGCTTTTAAATCGCAGGAATAAATTAAAAATTTAAATATATGAATAGAAAACAGTTATTTTAAATAGTAAAAATATTTTTGTGCTTTGGATCAAATAAATGTGGGCTTGGTGAGCAGAAGAGGCTTCTTTAAAAAAAAAACATTAAAAACTTTTGACTGGTGTGTGTGTGTGTGTGAATGTATGTGGGTTTGTGTGTATTATTATTTATATATATATATATATATATATATTGCACAATTGGTGGCTGACTAAATACTTTTTTTCCCCACTGTATATATAATTTTTTTTCTTTTTTCTATTATATATGATTACATTTTTGGAAAAAACTATTAAGATTTGTAATATGTATGTATTATTATGAATATAATTTATTTTAGTTGATGGATACTACACTACATGATATTAGTCCTTAAAATAAAACTTTTTCAAAATATGAAACCAACATGAAAGAGTGCATTTCTGAGAACTACAAATTTAAATGTTTTTTTTTCTTCATCGATAGGGCTGGGTATCGTTCAAAAATTTTCGATGCCAGTACCTTGACTTCGATACCGGTTCCTGAACTATACTTTTTTCGATACCAATTTTATGAAATCAATTTTAACAAGATTACGTTATCTAAAAAAAAAAACTTGACTTAATTTTTTTAGCTTGTTGATGTTTATACAAACTCAAAGACTCATCTCCTGAGCCACTGCACAAAGGAACAAAAAATGTAGGCTAACCAACACAATAAATGCAAAATAAGTGCAAATAGTTTTAATAAAACTCAAATAGTCTTCAGTTTACACATCTGTTTACATTTCTACATATCTTTCAAATCTACATTTACACTAGTGCATGCTCATTTTAAAACGCATAGCTCAGACAGAATCATAATTTCAATTCATTTTCCACTGATTTACTGATGAGCATTAGCAGCTTCCAGCACTGTCTGCCTGTGTTCTCTCTTCCACAATCGCTGTTCTGACTCCGAGGTAATAACAAATTTAATTTCAGCAACATTACATGGCCAAAACACACATTGAACGGAAATCGGAAGTTATTAAAAACACTCGATGGTGGTTTAAAGTGAGTTTTGAGTAAAAGCGGAATATAAATCTTATGTAGCATGATGCTACAGTGTGCATGAATGGTCACGTAACGGGCGCTTTCGGTCGTGTAGTATGAACAGACATCTGCATATGATCGGAACTCCACGCAGCTCGCACACTACTCTCCACTGGAAATGAATGACTTCTGGTCTGTCGCTTGTCATTTGTCGGAGATAGTGGAAAGCCAGCTTGAAACGCATTTTAAATGCCAGTATGACGAGGATCGTTTTCATTTTAAAACAAAAACGCACCAGTGTAAATGTAGCCTTACATCTAAGGGGGCTGGGACTCTTTCACACTACAGCCTCACGTGTGAGCCACATCTCTGAGTGTCTGTAAAAACAGCACGCATAAGAAAGGGATTGCATGCTTTCGCGAGCGTCTGCAATGGCACGCGATCACAGATTGCATGCTTCCCACCTGAATCTGGTGTAACCTGTGTAAACTAGTAAGTGTGTTCAACTGAATGTATATGCGGACTGACTGTGCAGTCCGATCGGTGTATTACAGTACCACGAGCTATAGAGAGCAGACTGCTCCGTACACTTTCGAATCACTCTCGCGGATGTCAAACACATATCGATCTGCGCCGCACCACTTCTAGTCGAGCACACCTAGTGCTGCAGGCTTATTGTCCCACGGAAGTTGATGAGATTAACCCCTTAGGTATCGAAATTTGTTACCGAACGACGAGATGTCATGAATGAGATGAATGAGATGTATTTTTTGATACTCTATGGTATCGAGGCAATTCGGTCAGTGCCTAAAAAGTATCGAACTCGATACCCAACCCTATTCATCGAGGACACTCTTATTTGTTATTGACAAAAATACGACCAATTTCAAACACTTGCTTGGAAATAATTCATGTCTGTTTTACTTGGTTTTATTTATTTTCACTAGACTGTCCAGTCGCTGCCCTGTGATTGTGTGTTTGTATTTGTGATGTGGCTCTGAGACAGGGTTGTTACTGGCGGCTGGCAGATGTAGAGATGCAGCTCTGGGCACACGTTCATGTCTGCGGTGGGTTCTACTGCTTACTGGATTGTGTCGTTGACACGCATACTGTAATCCAGCCCTGGGTAAACCAGCAAACTCCAACACTGAGCTGAGACAGACCACGGGTCAGTTTTGCCACACTACTCTACCTGTTGGCCAATCCGGACCTCCAAATGGCCATAGCACGATTTAAGACTTGTGGGACGATTCCATCAATCACTGATGGATCTGAAACACTGAGCCTCAGCTGCAGGCTTGACCTTCCAGACATTGAGAATGGGATGTGTATCACACACACAGCGAGCCTCCTGCTCCAAGACATTATCATGCTATCTTTAAAACATTATGCGCAATATGTCCACCCTGACCTCAAGCCACAGCGCTGAGGAGAAGTGGCTCAAATGGCAGCTGTTTGGGAACACGCTCAAAGTACAGGCTGGATTCGCAATCGTCACGGCTTCACTCAGAGATCACTCACTGTCTGTGAAAGTAATGACAAATTAAAAATCTCCCTGTTCCTCATTCTAGCCCACAATGTGTGATGCTGTGTGTTTCGTTGTGAAATCGAAACTACTTTGTTTGGCCTTCCAAAAGAGGACACGACTAGAAATCAGTGGTTAAGTTTTATTTACAACACTGTTCCAGAACACTTCAACCCAAATATTCAGATGTGTCCAGCACATTTTATGGAAGACTGTCTGACTCACAGACTATAAGTACGTATTCATATTTAAAGCATTTGCCACTGATGATTCAACCGCGAGTTTTGAGCAGTGTAGAGTAGCGCTTGTTGTTTGTCATTTCTCCGATCACAAATGCAGACATGGTTTTATGTTTACACGGCGCGATGCAATGCAATGCGTAAAAAGAGAGTATAAGTCATTATAATCTCTGTGTTTTGCAGGACAAGTCCCCCTTATTGTTGTGTGGATCTTTATTCCTTGAGGACAGGAGAGATGGTCAAGTCCATACAGTTTAAAACGCCCATCTATGATCTGCACTGCAACAAAAGGTGCATTTGCACACATTTTGTTCTTAATTTTACCTTGTAATAATTTTTAATGCAGCATTAAGTTTGTAAAAAAAAAATTCTGACTTTATCTCTATCCCTTGATGACCATAGGATCCTCGTAGTTAGTCTTCAAGAAAAGATCGCTGCCTTTGACAGCTGCACCTTTATGAAAAAGTTCTTTGTCACAAGTAAGTGCTTCACGTTATAGATGTGTCTGCTGAACTTGACCCTTCTTGACCTTCTCTAGTCTCCGACGCAACTTTGCGTCTTTGATCTGCAGCTTCGCAAAACAGGAAACCTAGTCTTGATTAATCCTCTTTGCACACTGACTTCATTAAACCCACAAAACCCCACATAACCCTCATACGTGCTGTCACACCAATGGAGCCGTTTTTCCTTGTGTCACTCCTCACGGCTATACGATATCAAAGCTCATCCACAACTCCACAGGCCTGCTTGTTTACACAAATGGCTTTTGTTTTATAATGTGTCAGAACTGGACACGTCTGTGTCAAGCTGCCATTGTGCAGCGTAAACAACAACAAACAAATGCATATTGTCACTCAGCCCAGCTCTAGCACATAAAGAGCAATTTCATCTCCTCCAGTCTAGACCACGGGCGGAATCCGAATGGCTTTTTTGCACCCTTGAAAGAGATGCTGCTCATAAGGTCCCAACTCTCATGTGCGCGACTGGTCTTCGTATATGGTTTCAGAAGAATAAACTGTCCATGTCACCATGTGAAACCAGGCCTCTGCTGCCCACTTAAGCAATCATCTGTTGTAAATTGCCATTAGTGTTGTTTTAATGGCTCTCATTGTCTATCCGACTTCCCCGTCAACGTCTGCGCCACAGGAAACGGGCATGGTCAATAACCCTTTACATCATTAATCGCTTCTCTAAAGCTTCCTTAACATACAAAGAACAAGACTGTATTTTTTTAAGTGACAGACTGAAGTCCATAGTTATTATAGTTAACTAAACTATTAAAAAAAACCTGAAATCATAAAAAAAAAGTTCCTTAGGTGTAATTTCCGGAATATAAGTCACGTTTTAACATGCTGCGACCTATATTTCAAAGCAAAGAGCATACATTTGGATTTGTGCCAAATGAGAAAGGTATTTCGCTTTAAATAAAATGGTTTAGACTTGGCTATTTTAACAAATGTTGTTTATAATGAATGCCACTATGACTTATGTTTGTTTTATACTGAAATGTTTAATTCCTACTCTTTTCTGAATACTGTTATGTTATAAAGATTTGTTGTGGAGTGAGGAGAACTGAAATACATGTCCATAGTGTTTATAATGTTTGGAAACATTTAATGTTATTTTGCATTTCATTGGATTACATTACATTTCAGTATTTTTACATTTATTTCTTAATATAATGATAACCTGAAAGTATTTTAGAATTTTTGTCTAATGTATTTGTCTAATGTAATTTATAACTTTTTGTTAATTGCATACTTTGTGTAATTTATTCAGAGATCGCCATGAAAATAGCCTTGATGCTGGCACAGCGTTAAGAAGTGAATAAATAAATAATATAATGATAAAATATAAAGATAGATGCGTTTTTTTGTCAACAACACTTTTTTTTTTCTTCTGGAAAATACAGTATGTGAAATAATATAAATGTTAACTGAAATAAAAACAGGAGGGAAAAAAAATCAGCTAGTTGCCAAGGAAATATTTCAAATTTTCAATAAGTTTAACTTGGTGTACTAAAACAAACAAAATTAAAGCTGAAATAAATTAATGAAAGAAATGAATCAAATAAAAACTATATAAACATAAAAAAAGTATAAAAATGGCAGGAACACACAAACACAAAATTATTAAAACTTAATAATTTGAAATTAAAATGAAAACAGAAAATAGAAAAATAAACTAATTAGAAAATCTATAATAGTATCTCTGTGATGCTAAAATAACACTGCCAAAGAAATATGAACAATACAAAATATGGAGTTCTTTTATAGGCTATGTGCCCCACTGGCCTGCATGTTGTTTCTCATTACTTTTATGTTTTTTTTGGGGTGGAAGTGTTGAATAAGGTCTTCTCTTTCTGGCTGTGAGATCACAAAACAATGGTGAAAATCCCCCAAGCCCGGCTCACAGGATGTGTTAAACATACGTTATCTCACTGCATTGGCTCCCTCCACTTTGGAAAGGCACAAAAGGCTTTTGCATTACTGCGCTTGTGGCTTACCTCAAGTCCCATTCACCCGAGTTTCAGATCCAGTCTCTACACCCTAAATTACTGTCTGCGTATATTTTATATTCACTCCATGCTATAAATTACTGTCAGCGCACTTCACACTGTGATATGCACTTGCATAACCTTTCCGTGTGCAAAGGCAGAGAACGATGTTTGGTGTTTCTGTGCTTATTTATCTGATCTGCATTTGCTTGCATGTTTGCCCTGTTTGTATGTGTCCCACATGTGATGTACAGCTTACATTATCATGGCATGTGGGATCAGTACAGATTCTATGGCTGTATTGCTCTCATGGGTCAATCTGTCTGGCAGTTAATAAGCTGAGGAGCCATCCTACTGTCACAAAATGCCATAACCCTTATTTAACCTCTGGTATTATTCTAACCCTAAGCTCTAGTAAAACACAGTCTTGGGTGAGATGCTGCTATGATGGATAATTTATGTGTTCTTTGTGCTGTTATTTAGTTCATCTCTTGTTATATTTGTGTGTTTTCCTTTGTGTTGCAGGCTGCTACCCCTGTCCTGGGCCCAACCTCAACCCTATAGCTCTGGGAAGCCGGTGGTTGGCCTATGCTGAGAACAAGGTAGTACAAACACCCAGTATTTTAAACAAAAATAAATGCCCCCAAAATACCTTTTTTTTTTTTTTTTTTTTTTGGTTTAGTAACACATTTTGTTGTGCCCCATCCAGATGTTTTTAAGCACAAGAACATGCCCTTTGTAAACGCTCAGTAACACCTAATAGTCCGCCTGATAGTTCAGGCCTTCCTTAAGATGATAGTTCGTTGCTTTAACCTTAAATCAAACTGCAGCCATCTTATGAATGTTTTTATTTCTTACGAATTGCACATATCATTATAAAGACAATGTACTGTTGGTGCACTGCGTTTAAAAATCATTCAATATGGTGGTGAAATCATTACTGTTCATTACACTGGCCAAACTTTTTAATTTTTTTTTTTTTTTTAAACCGTTGCGCTTTAAGGACATTCAGTATGATCACACTTTTATTTCTAAGACACGATTGGCCCAGTAATCCTTAGCTGTGTCACATTAATTCATGATAAACCTGTATCCAAGGCAAGGAATCAGCTTAAACCTTATAAGTTTTTTATCAAATTTGTGTTTTTTTCTTTGCACTTACATGTGTATTTTCAGACATGCTTTCTTTCCTGTTTGCACAGCTCTAAATGAAGCTCATAATGTGTGCATCCCAGAGCGGTCTTGGCGTAGTCCTCAGTGATTCAGAGACCCACTAGAGTTCATTTAGTGGTGCGAGAACCTTGGTGCTTAACCTTTCATATGGTTCCAGTCTCCTCTCCTTGTTGCTTAATTGATTTATTAAGCCCACATCTGTATTCCCCGGCCGCCGGCCTGATCACCGCCTAACGAGCGCTAACAGCTTACGTGAGAGAAGTACCATTAGTCTTAATGGCGGTATACATCAAAAGGAGCACAGCAAAGGTTAGCAGAGAGGAAAACAAGGTTAAAAAAGCCTTGATACGCAGACAGGCCGTCTGCAGACGGGGCTGTGATTTATAACCATCTCCTCCGCTCTGACACACGGTCCCTGTGCTGAGTGGCTCTGAGTGCGGCCGTCTGGGGGCCAGGGGGCCATCTCCCATCAATCCTGTAACACAATCACAAAAAAGGAGGGGGAGGGCGCCTTTTGCAAAATTGAATTCTTGCAAGGCACAGATTGTGTAAATGAGTGCGATGTGACCAAAAGAGAGATGTCATTGTGCCAGCCGCAAGTCTGCATGAGCGGGGTGCCCCAGGGCTCTGTTTTCAGACCTCTGCCGTTGTGAACTGTGTTTGGGGTAAGTGGATAGCACAGCTTACGTAGGGTCTCTTCTAGTTCTCACTTAATGGAGTGAGCATTGCTCTATGTGTGTGTCTGTCTGCCAAGGCCCCGGAGAGCTTAATCAGGCATTCAGGCCAAGCGGCAGCGTCAATACCTCGTGGCGCCTGTGTTTGTTGGGCCCTTTGGAGAATGCTCTGACAAGCCCACTAACTGACTGTGTGTAAATTGCTTTGCCCCATCAATTATTAAGAGAAGCGTTTGCCTCCTAATTGATCAACACTAATGTGTTTTCTAATCACTGCAGTTAGAGTTTTTAGTGCTAATCCAAACAGTCCCCATTGATCAGGGTTGGCGAGGGGAGGGGGCCGCCGGCTGGTGGCAGACACTGCACTGACTGCCGTGCCAGAAATCGGACATTTCTTCTCAGCTCTTTTCTCAGAGTAAACATTGACACTGACTCGCACAAACACTAACCGTTAGCCTGCATGGCTAACTCACACACCTGTCTGTTGACATTGCCTCAAACAACACTGGATGCAAACATGTTTTTTAGGTCATTGCTCAACAAAATGTCTGGATGTACGAACATTGTTTGCAGTATTGATTTGAGTGTTGCAATAGTACTTATGTTTAGCTGGCGCAAATGTTGCTGAATTACATGTTTTCTTTCAACCCTTTGCATGAATTATTGAATATAAAAAAAATAGGTTTCATTTTACTTTAAAACATCTAATTATTCCACTTTTTTCCAACTTCATTTTTATAAAAACTAAATTGGGTAATTAAACTTATTATGCTGTTAATGGTATCGTGTTCTCAGTACCTTTGGAATGTCTTGTACTAACATTTATCGCATGGATGGATCTTTAAAGGGATAGTTCACCCAAAAATGAAAATTCTGCCATTGATTACACTCTCATGGCATTCCAAACCCGTAAGACCTTCGTTCATCTTTGGAATACAAATTAAGATTTTTGCTGAAATCTGAGAGCTTTCTGACCCTGCATAGACGGCAACGCAACTGAAATGTTCAAGGCCCAGAAAGGTATAAGGACATCATTAAAATACTCCATGTGACATCAGTGGTTCAACCGTACTTTTACGAAGCTACAAGAATACTTTTTGTGTGCAAAGAAAACAAAAATAACGACTTTATTCAACAATTTCTTCTCTTTCATGTCAGTCTTCGACGCGTGTTCACGAGAGTACCACAACACATGCATGTGGTGCTGCTGACTGGGCCTTGAATGTGTCAGTTGCGTTGCTGTCTATATGCAGGGTCTGAAAGCTCTCAGATTTCAACAAGAAATATCTTAATTTGTGTTCCAAAGATGAATTTAATTGCCCAAACTTTTTTATAAAAATTGAGATTTTTGTTTCTGTGTTTCGGTATTAAAAGAATTCTGTGCATCACTATCGTAAACCACTGCAGCTTTTTGATATTTAAATATTTTTAAAGTGTGTCTTTGTCTTCCTGTCAGACATTGAAAACGGGCCTGACAATGGTGGGGAAGGTTGTGACCCAGCTCGCTGGTACACTGCCATCAGGGGCACCTGACGAGGAGGGCACTGCCCATAGTGGCACCCGCCGCAGTCCTCACCAGTCTGGTGTGGTCACCATCATAGACACACACACTGTGGGAGAAGGACAGGTACGAATTGCTCTCTCATACATAATAATCTGTATGTTTTTTTCTAGGGATGGAGGCTTGTGAATGATGGGGTTTCTAGCACACAACAGTATCACAATAGTGGTACTGACCTTGATTCGAAAGAACCCGGATTCATTCCCCTTTTCTCCGAGATAAATAATCCATTAATCCCATTCATATCTCATTCAGTATTAGTGCTTCTTGTGGCCCAAGGGGTTTGTCGTCACCTTGTCATAAGAGCACATGCTTGACTGTTCGTTCACAGACTCCGTGCCAGGCCGCAGTCTCCTGATCTCATGATTTAGCCACTTCCTGGGGCTGTTTCCCCCATGGCTGGCACAACCATAGCCTTTTAGCATGAGATCACAGGCAGGAAATTGCAGAAGCATTACGGAAAAGGTCTCTCTCTTTTTTTTTTTTTTTTTTTTTTTTTTCACCAAGGCCTGAATGTGTTAAAAGAGGACATGTAGGTGTGTGACACATGAGCATTTTAATAGAGCACTAAGTTTAAAGGCTAACTTTAATATTTGCAGTTCCTCTGTTCAAGGATTTTTACTTGGAGAAAGGTTAAGTTGGAACAGGTTTCGCTATCCTGTTGATTCTGACCCATGTAAATAGATCCTCCCATTTAGTGGGCTGTTAAAATTGTGATAGTTAAACCCTCGATTCCCCAGAGAGTCTACCGCAACCCGATTGATGTTACTCTTATTTAGATGTATGATTTATTGTGCTTTTTTATAAACCTATACCACTCTGATTTGCCAGAGTCAACACTTTCTAAGATAGGTTTCCTGTGTTTATATCACCATCCGCTCCAGAGCCAACCTCACAAGAAGCTGCGCTCCTCCCAAAGCGGACTAGTCATGTTTTCAATGTTCACACAAAGCATCTTTATGGAATTTACTGTCAGTGCCATTCTCCCGTGACTCTAGCAGTGGTCTGGGCATTTTTTTCTCATCTCCCCCAGTCTCAGGGGACACGCCCCACCCCCCTCATCATCATCATCATTCACCTCTTGCAGCTCTATATTTCCTGCAAGAAGTTTATTTGCTCTTTGGCGCTATCCGCACACTAATACTTTTCCAAAGCAATAGCATATTCCTGTACAGAACAACATTGTCTGTTTTTGCCCCTAATAAAAGCGATCTGGTTTGTGTCACAGGAGCATTTTTTGCAGTCTGAAATAAATGTCTGGGTTTTAGAGCAAGGCTGTTTTCTGTTTGGACTGGATCCTATTAAAAGCTGCCTTGCTCCTTAATGCAACACTCCGCTACATTTATCACTCTTCTCTCCGGCTGTCTCATGTCTGGGCTTAGTTATAATCTCTTTCATGAGCAAACTTAACAGAGGGCCACTGACCAGAGAATAGCCCCTTATGAGCAACACACTCTGCTTTTTCTTTCTTTCTATTTTGCTTTTGAGTTTGAAAGTTATCAGAATTTATTTTGAATTGTAATATTTACACCCATTTTGGAGAAATGTTTGATATTTAAAATGCAAAAAAAGTTTTATTTCATACTTTTTGTTCAGTTTAGATTTTTTATTTCATATTTGATTTGTTAAATAAATAAATATTTACATTCTTGTTATTATTTTATTTTTTTACTTTTGTTCTTTTTGTTGTTGTTTTATATTTATGTATTTTTTTGTTTTGTTTTTCATATATTATATATTTGGTTTATTGAATAAATTAAAAAATGAATTTTTATTTTTTTAACAACAACGTTTATTCTTTCTTTCTTTCTCTCTTAATCTTTTTCTTTTCTTTTTTTCCTGTGATAATGTACATGAGTGTATGAATTACGGATTCACATTACAGTTCTTTTAACTGGGAGCTATTAATCTCTTTTGGGTATCAAAACGTGAAGAGATACTATAGAGTTTCTTCCTGCTCTGTTTGTTTTAACTCCTTCAACATGGCACTTTTTCCTTCCTGTCTGATACAGAACTGTTGCACTGTGGGCTTTGGCAGAATATGCACATTGATCACAGTGGTCATGTGGGTTAGTCTTTATTTCTTTGAAGCCGTGTTCATAAGACACACCAACATATTTGCGGGCATCTTTTAAAAAAATGTCTTTGAATTCCATAATGAAACTATTTTGCCGAACATGCGTCATTTAAAGCTAAAATCTTCCAGTGTGGATTAAAGTAGACACAAGGATAATTGTTAAGCACCCGCAAGAGGACAGCATGTTTAAGGCTGAATGACATGATGGGGAATGGATGATGATCATAAAAAAAAAAAAACACACATGGAAACCTTTTCAGCTCCATACAACGGAGCACAACTTGGAACAAACTTTGTTTTAAACAAAATGCCAAAACTTATCTTTGTAAAACTGATTCAATCTTATGTAACAGTGAAGATCAGATTGCACAGGCCACTGTAGAGCTAATGACCAGCTATGTGTCTAAAACACTGAGACGTGAGGTAAACAAGAAGTCAGCTTATATTTATGTAGCTCTGTCAACTTACTGTAGCTTTATTGTGTGTTTTTTGGGTGTATATGTTTCAGGTACTTGTTAGTGAGGATTCTGATGGAGAAGGAGTGATTGCACATTTTCCAGCACACGATAAGCCTATATCCTGCATGGCGTTTAATCCGAGTGGTAAGTGAACACCTCATTTTGATGCCTCACTGAGTTCTACCAAAGCACAAAACTCTAGGCACTTGGTTGGCATACGTTTACATGGTCTTAAAGGGGACGCGTTGTGGCTATCCCTTGATTTTTTAAAATTAAAACAGTTTGATATACAATGCAGATTTATTCTGTTCACAATGCAAAGTTCTCTTCCTAGTCCACCCAGATCAGTAACATAAACTGTATTGACCTGCTCTGATAACCAACACTGTACTGCACTGGTATGTGGAGGTTAGCCAATCATAAAAGAGTGCATTTTCATATAGAAGTCTTAAAGGTAGAGTAGCAACCTATTTAAGGGGATAGTTAAGATTCTATCATCATCTACTTATCTTTATGTCTATGCAAACCTGTATATTTCTTGCTTTTGTGGAACACAACTGGAAGTATAAAATGGAGATGTTGTTGACTTTTCCATATGGTCTTTCAAAGTTAGATTTTAAATTTAACAGAATATTTATTTTTGGTTGAGCCATTCCTTTAATTCTATGGGTGAAAATGGTCACTTAAAACTAAAGTTTGACTCTTTTTACTGCAGGAAAGGTTGTCTAATATTGGACTTCAGGGGGAAAAAAAGAATGATACAAAAGTGTAAAATAAGGCCCATTTGAGAAGGAGATGGCGGTGTCAGTCATGTCACCTTTTTACATGTAACCTCATCTTGTTCTGAAAGCGTTACTGTCTGCTTGGCCCTTAAGATCTGTTGTTCTGAAAAGCAGTCATTGTGTGTCTTCTGATGAATCTACCCCTGGCACATAGGTCACTGTCATTTCTTCCTCTTTTTCCTCTATCCAGCCTTCTCTTTCTTCCCTCTTGTCTCTCCTTAACACGTAGTGGAATATTTAGTGATCATTGATCTTGTTCATGTTTGCCTCTCTTGAATTTTATTGAAGTCAACAAAGCCCTCGGTCTCTTTCAGATGAAATACCCCAAGCGCTGAACAGGTACCGTTTCATACCTTAAAGATGAGAAGAGCCGTGCTATTCAGAAGGCGCAGGACGGGCTCATAATTCTTAGCACATTTAGACGCCACGTCACAACATGCTTTAGTCATTATAAGGGCCGTTATTCATTACCTGTTGGATTTTGCACCTTGATTTTTATTTATATTCAAGATTTATTTCATTTCATTTTATGATTCTTTCCTACTTGAGAACCATGACTTTATGTCACTAGTCCATGGCTCCAACTGTTTCTTGGATTTTATGGAAAAATACAGTAAAACCATGGTAGCATTGCCCTCAAGCCGCCCTTGAACTAGCGTCTTGGCTCATTTTGATAGGCAGTTATCTGATCACGTTTCAATTTTACATATAGTCATGTTTGTTTCTCCGGATATCCAGTCCAGTCACAGTGGCTCATTGTAAGGTGTGCGTCACAGATTGAGAGTCCTTCTAATAAGAAGGTGCTGAAAGCTAATGATAGCCATTGCCCTAAGTGAAATCTTTCACATATCTGTCCTTACTAAGAAATACTATGGGAGACTCCATTGAGGATGAGTCATTGTGTACATTAGTATACAGCTCCAGGTGCAGATGATTTTTGCATTGGGTTACTAAAAGATTGTAAGGAAATGGTGCATATCTTAGTACATCAAAACAATCCTGATGGATGTTCTGTATCAACCGCACAATATTGAACTGATGCCAAGCCATGCCATAAAACTCGTGCCTGTGAGCTGCTTGGGTACAGAAATATTATAAAGAGGATTTATGCAAAGAGCAGTTTAGAACAAGTACATATAACTTATTAATTTATGATTGATTGATTAATTAAAATATTTTATTTGTTATTATATAATAAAACTTTGTGGACTTTGACATTGGTCTACTTATTTTTTTATTAAATTTATTTTTATTTAAAATAGATTTATTCTAATCACAGCTCTATACTGTGATTGTCATTGTCTCATTTGTTTCAAATTATTTTATAGTTTCTATTTTAAGAGAAACTTTAGATTTTTTTGTTTGTTCAGTATTTAAATGAAATATTAGTCAGAAAATTGTCTATATATATACAGTGGGTACGGAAAGTATTCAGATCCCCTTAAATTTTTCACTCTTTGTTATATTGCAGCCATTTGCTAAAATCATTTAAGTTAATTTTTTTCCTCATTAATGTACACACAGCACCCCATATTGACAGAAAAACACAGAATTGTTGACATTTTTGCAGATTTATTAAGAAAGAAAAACTGAAATATCACATGGTCCTAAGTATTCAGACCCTTTGCTCAGTATTTAGTAGAAGCACCCTTTTGATCTAATATAGCCATGAGTCTTTCTGGGAAAGATCTTTCTGGCAACAAGTTTTTCACACCTGGATTTGGGGATCCTCTGCCATTCCTCCTTGCAGATCCTCTCCAGTTCTGTCAGGTTGGATGGTAAACATTGGTGGACAGCCATTTTTAGGTCTCTCCAGAGATGCTCAATTGGGTTTAAGTCAGGGCTCTGGCTGGGCCATTCAAGATTATTTATTATGAGTAATTTCTCAAGTTATTATCTATTAAGACTAACCGCCTTGTTTGTTTTTAGTAATTGTATTTATTTTTCTGTTAATTTATTAAATCCCATTAATTCTTTCTTCTCAGTTTGGAAGCCCCATATTCTTACCTTCGAATATTTCAGCATTATCGAACCATTACATTCTTTTGATTCGCGTATAAAATGAGGGGATACAATGCAGTGAATTACACCCTTCTAATTAGATTGTCCTGACCTCACTTTGGACAGAGCATGTTTGTCTCTAGGTGGCGCTATTGGTTAACCTTTAGACCTCAGAATAGCAAGCCACCTTTTCCCCATTAGCATGTGTGCAGCAGGAGGTGGAGGTGAAGTCCCATCACTATGGTCAACTGCACTGGAACTTTCAGCCCAATAGTCCTTTTATCTTCATGAGTCAGTGAAAAGTGCTATGGATCACGGGGCAAAGCATACATACAGTCAACAATCAAGGCCTGCTCAGGGACATTACTTGTGCAAATGTGTGTTTTTCTTAGATCAACAAAGAATTGAAGGTCACAATAAAAACAAGTGTGACTACATAACCGTCTTATCAATCTGAAAAAAGTGTGACCATCATTTTTATATATTTTGGTGAACAAAACATTTTTTTGACACAAAAAATTTTTGGTAAACATATATTCATGATTATTTATTTAATTTACTTTTTATATTTACACTACCTCTCAAATGTTTGCAGTCTGTAAGATTTTTTTGAAAGAAGACTCATCAAGGCTGCATTTATTTGATCAAAATACAGTAAAAACTGTAGTACTATGAAATATGACTTCTATTTTAATATATTTTAAAATATAATTTATTCCTGGAGGTGAAGTCCCATCACTATGGTCAACTGCACTGGAACTTTCAGCCCAATAGTCCTTTTATCTTCATGAGTCAGTGAAAAGTGCTATGGATCACGGGGCAAAGCAAACATACAGTCAACAATCAAGGCCTGCTCAGGGACATTACTTGTGCAAATGTGTGTTTTTCTTAGATCAACAAAGAATTGAAGGTCACAATAAAAACAAGTGTGACTACATAACCGTCTTATCAATCTGAAAAAAGTGTGACCATCATTTTTATATATTTTGGTGAACAAAACATTTTTTTGACACAAAAATTTTTTGGTAAACATATATTCATGATTATTTATTTAATTTACTTTTTATATTTACACTACCTCTCAAATGTTTGCAGTCTGTAAGATTTTTTTGAAAGAAGACTCATCAAGGCTGCATTTATTTGATCAAAATACAGTAAAAACTGTAGTACTATGAAATATGACTTCTATTTTAATATATTTTAAAATATAATTTATTCCTGTGATGTTTTTCAGCAGCCATTACTCGAGTCTTACTAGGCGCGTTTCCATTACAGATTTGCGCAAAACTTTGGCGACATTTTCTAAATGTCGATAAAAAAGTATTGCGAAATGACACCGTTTCCATTAACCAATGATATGCGACTAAAACGTAAACTTTTGCCTCTCGCGATAAGTCATGGCAACGGATTTTGACGGATTTTGGCTATATTTATTCAAAGGAGGCTTATGCGTGTATCTTTACAGAAGTAGCAAAGAGAGCCGCTTCAGAAAAGTGCGTGGCGCGGCTGGATTAAACCATAGACTGTATAAAAACATAAACACAAGCATTGAGTGGCCGCAATCAGCTTCAGTGACCGTATCAGTGCCACACTGCACCGCAGACGTGTACAGTGTAAATTGTCTAAGCATTAATGGTAGGGAAAGCCCCTTTATACTGGAGCGCGGCCACTTATGAAGTGTTTCTTGGAGGTTATAGTACATATATAGTACAGAATGATCATATGACTTTTGTCCTGTAAATGCGAAAAAAAAAACGTTTCCATTGCAGTTTTGCAAATTATTCCTTTTTCGCATTGCCTGAAAAAACACCATGCGAGCATAAAAACTTTTTTGCGATATATGGGCGTTTTTGCGAAATTGACGCGTTTCCATTGGGCGTATTTTCAATTCGCAATTTCAATTTGCACAATTTGAAGGGTAATGGAAACACGCCTAGTGTCACATGATCATTCAGAAATCCTTTATAATATGCTGATTTTTTGCTCAAGAATCATTTCTTGTCAATGTTGAAAACAGTTGTTACTTTTTTTTTGTAAACTGTTATGACCCTTTTGTCTACAACTCTTTGATGAATTTATTTGAAATCTTGTGTAACATTGTAAATGTTTTTACAATCACTTTTAATCAATTGAATGCCTAAATAGGACTGTGTTAAATACAAATCCTTCCAGGCTAACTGAAAAATATTGTTAAATACTGACCTGTGTTTGAGAATCACAGCTTTTTGGTTTTTCATTCTGTAATATTTTGGTTACTCTTTCACTGAAGAATTTTGTCCCAGCCTAGGGAGGCCCCAGTCCTGGTCCCCCGAGTGCTGAGCCCCCAGTGTGGCCCTTTGTCAGGCGCCCTCTACCCTCATGTGGAAAGTGCTTTGGGGCGGCTTGTTTTATATAACAGTGAGGTGCTGTAAACTTCAAACAGTTTAACACCGCAGACGTGTGCAGTGTAAATTGTCTAAGCATTAATGGTAGGGAAAGCCCCTTTATACTGGAGCGCGGCCACTTATGAAGTGTTTCTTGGAGGTTATAGTACATATATAGTACAGAATGATCATATGACTTTTGTCCTGTAAATGCGAAAAAAAAAACGTTTCCATTGCAGTTTTGCAAATTATTCCTTTTTCGCATTGCCTGAAAAAACACCATGCGAGCATAAAAACTTTTTTGCGATATATGGGCGTTTTTGCGAAATTGACGCGTTTCCATTGGGCGTATTTTCAATTCGCAATTTCAATTTGCACAATTTGAAGGGTAATGGAAACACGCCTAGTGTCACATGATCATTCAGAAATCCTTTATAATATGCTGATTTTTTGCTCAAGAATCATTTCTTGTCAATGTTGAAAACAGTTGTTACTTTTTTTTTGTAAACTGTTATGACCCTTTTGTCTACAACTCTTTGATGAATTTATTTGAAATCTTGTGTAACATTGTAAATGTTTTTACAATCACTTTTAATCAATTGAATGCCTAAATAGGACTGTGTTAAATACAAATCCTTCCAGGCTAACTGAAAAATATTGTTAAATACTGACCTGTGTTTGAGAATCACAGCTTTTTGGTTTTTCATTCTGTAATATTTTGGTTACTCTTTCACTGAAGAATTTTGTCCCAGCCTAGGGAGGCCCCAGTCCTGGTCCCCCGAGTGCTGAGCCCCCAGTGTGGCCCTTTGTCAGGCGCCCTCTACCCTCATGTGGAAAGTGCTTTGGGGCGGCTTGTTTTATATAACAGTGAGGTGCTGTAAACTTCAAACAGTTTAACCTTGACCTGTCAACTTTATTCAGAAATAATGGGATGTGTCTGTTATCACCTCATTTGCTCGGGCATAAACCGAAAGGGCTATAATAATTGTTTTGAATTATGAAATTGTTTGGCACCAGGAAGGCTGGAAGAAATCCCCGTAGTCCTCGATACAGAAAAAAGCCTCTAGATATGCTGACTAACAAGGTCAGGCTGAACGTTCCCCGAGACTGGTGTTCACATCCATGCTGTAATTTACGTTCCTTACATCATTAACACATGATCAAAACCAGCTCTTTGAGATTTGCAAGAAATGCCTCCTCAGCACTGTGAAGGAAAGTGAACGGCGGCTTGATTTTTAAGTGAGAAGTTTAGCCTCGTCCACCTAGACTGACTTGTCCAAAATTAACTATGTTGAAACCGCAGTTGAAAGTGTCATTCTGGCCACAGGGATGACCGCAGCTCCATCTGGACGGTTTTGATTTCAGAAAGGGAAAAGGCCAACTTGAAAAGAAACAATGTGGCGACTTGACATTGACTGGAACGTGCAAACCTCCACAGAAAAAAAAAAATCAAAAGCACTTATGTAAGAAATCCTACTCAACAGTGTGTGTTGGACGAAAAACAGAAGGGCGAGGGTAGAAAATAGCGGCCAGTCGGGTAGCTGGCGCTTGTGCTGTGGTGTTGGAGCTTCTATTCATAGGCGCATAATTAAAGGATGCTGCTCCGAACAGCGGTGTGCAGGACTCACTTTAGCCAGAGTATCTGTTTTTCACTCCTTGTCCTCTTCTGCTCTCTCTTCTTCCATTTGAAGATGCTTCTACAAAGTTTAAATGGCACTAAACTGGTCTTAATCGATAACGGAGTGAGTGATTGGTGTGAGGGTACGGTCGCGTGCAGTACGAGGGTGGACAGGTCTCACGGCCCATGAGAATCACTGTAATTCTGCTCAATCACGGAACTGATAAGCATCAAGGAATCTGCTCTTGCGAGGCAGCTTAGTTTAGCTCAGTTCATTCTGGCAAGTGTTTGCTTGCGGGTTCTTAAAGGGGAATGGTGATCTGAAGTGCCTGTTTGTCTGTTGCGGATGTGGCCTTTCTAGCACCCACTCCCATGAGTCACTTACAAACACCCAGCTGGAGTGTTTTAGATTTTAGATTCATGTTGTCTAGAAAACAAAATATATAGAAAAGCTGAAAAAAAAGAAAAAAAGGTTATGATGTAAAAAAAATACATTTAAGAAATACATTTATTTACTTATTTTTTATGGTGACAGCGACATAACGACATAATATGCAGTTCTCTGTTTTTCCTTGAGTTTGTAATAAGCCATGTCTTCATGCAGAGATCGCAATTAAGGATGGATCTGAACTCATCTGCTCCACTGAAAAAGCTTGTTTGTGGAGTTTACAAACTATCATTTGGCAAGATTCACACACAAATGTGTCTGTGTGTGTGTATTTTAATGGGGCTGTGACCGTGTATCACATTCCATTTTGTGCCGTGCCTGAGCACAGTGGGACAGTCAGCAGGGATTAAAGGCCCAGGCTGAGATGTCGCCTTTTAATGCACATTGCAAGTGAAGAGCAGGACATTAGTGGAATTTGCCTGGAGCATGAGCTCTATTTTATAATGGCATTATGAAATCTGATGATGTGCATATAGATTTTTTTCAATGTTTTTTATTTTTGATAATCTTTCAAATATTTTCCCCCCATATATAGAAATTCTGCGCAATAGCTGTTAAAATGTCCACTGGCCACTCATCTTTTTGTTCTAATTCTTATTCTAATTATTTAATTTAATTTAATTTAATTTTATTTTATTCAACTAAAATGAAGTTGACATTTTTAATAGAGACTTTAAACAAGGATGACCTTGTAGAACAAACATGTTAAAGGGATAGTTCACCCAAAAATGAAAATTTGATGTTTATCTGCATACCCCCAGGGCATCCAAGATGTAGGTGACTTTGTTTCTTCAGTAGAACACAAACAAAGATTTTTAACTCAAACCTTTGCAGTCTGCCAGTCATATAATGGAAGTGAATGGGAATCACGACTTTGAGAGTCAAAAAAACATACACAAACAAAACCAAATTAAACCCTGCGCCTCGTGACGATACATTGATGTGTAAAGACTCGAAACAATTGGTGCATTATAAGTGCATTACCGCCACCTATAGGAGTGTCAATGGTCCATTTGAGAGATAGGTGGCGGTAATGCACTTGTAGGTCTGCGATCCCCCGTAAAGCAAGAAGAAGAAGACATGTCATGCGCTGGCTGTTGAGAAC
>NW_015505529.1:344561-366107 GCF_001515645.1 Sinocyclocheilus grahami
CCAGCCAGGGCCCTGACTTAAACCCAATTGAGCATCTCTGGATAGACCTAAAAATGGCTGTCCACCAACGTTTACTATCCAACCTGACAGAACTGGAGAGGATCTGCAAGGAGGGATGGCAGAGGATCCCCAAATCCAGGTGTGAAAAACTTGTTGCATCTTTCCCAAAAAGACTCATGGCTGTATTCGATCAAAAGGGTGCTTCTACTAAATACTGAGCAAAGGGTCTGAATACTTAGGACCATGTGATATTTCAGTTTTTCTTTTTTAATAAATCTGCAAAAATGTCAACAATTCTGTGTTTTTCTGTCAATATGGGGTGCTGTGTGTACATTAATGAGGAAAAAAAATTAACTTAAATGATTTTAGCAAATGGCTGCAATATAACAAAGAGTGAAAAATTTAAGGGGGTCTGAATACTTTCCGTACCCACTGTATATATATATATAAATATAAAACGGGATTATGTAATTTAATTTAAAAGTAAATGTAACTAATCTATTAGTTACTTAGAAAAAAATGTTGTCATTAAATTACAGTTACTTAGGAAAATGTTAATGATTACAATGGTTAATGATTACATTTGAATATTTTGTATAAAATTAATTTGTTGCTTTGCCTGTTTTTGATGTGCACGATGCCTCCTGCCATCTAAAGGGCATTTAGTAAAGTGATGCTATTCTGATGCTTTTGATTTGTTCTCATTTGAATTTTCAGCACACCACATCTGCCAATTACATCAATTTACATTGCCGCTGAAAGCTTTAGGCTACAAACTGTCTAAGAGTTGCCACCATGGCGAATGATAAAAATGTATTCCAGTTTTTTAAAAGTGCGTTCCAGTGCTGTGCTTTAAAATTTAATTATTATAATCTTAAATCAAGTGATGAAGGGTTTTCAAAGTCTGACAGTAATCAGTTTTGAGTACGACTAGGTTAACCCTGCCTGCATAAAATGTTTGAAAATGATTAACAGTTAAAAACATTCATTAGAAATTTAGAAAAGTAATCAAATGTAATCAATTGTAATCAGTTACATTAATAAAGTAATTGAAATAGTTACACTACTTGTTACATTTTAAATAATCTGTAATCTGTAACCTATTACATATACATACACATACATATATACATACAGTCGTGGTCAGAATTATTGGCACCCTTGGCAAATATGATCAAGAAGGCTGTGAAAATAAATCTGTATTGTTAATAATTTTTATCCTTTATTTAAAAAATTCACAAATTTAACCTTTCATTGGAGAATAAGAATTTAAAATGGGGGGAAATATCATTATGACATAAGTTTTTCTCTAATACACTTTGGACACTATTAATGGCACCCTTTTATTCAATGCTTTTTGAAACCTCCATTTGGCATAATAACAGCTCTGAGTTTTCTCCTATAATGCCTGATGAGGTTAGAGAGCACCTGACAAGAGATCAGAGACCATTCCTTCATCCAGAATATCTCCAGACCCTTCAGATTCCCAGCTCCATGATGGTGCTTCTCCTCTTCAGTTCACCACACTCATTTTCTATAGGGTTCAGGTCAGGGAACTGGAATGGCCATAGCAGAAGCTTGGTTTTGTGTCCAGTGACCCATTTTTGTGTTGTTTTTAAGGTTTGTTTTTGGATTATTGTCCGTTTGGAAGATCCAAACATGGCGCATTATAAGATTTCTAACAGAGTCAGTCACTTTTTGATGTTTTGTCTGCTGGTATTTGATAGAATCAAAGATGCCATGTGTCTAAACAAGATGTCCAGGACTTCCAGCAGAAATATAGGCCCACAACATTAAAAATACAGCAGTATATTTCATTGTACACATGGGGTACTTTTTATCCCTGTGTGCACCAAGCCCATCTTGAGTGGTTGTTGCTAAAAAGCACATTTTTTAGTTACATCTGACCATAGAAGCCAGTCCCGTTTGAAGTTCCAGTCGTGTCTGAAAACAGAATATGCTGGGGATTGTTTTTGGATGAGAGCATTTTCTTTTCTTGATTTTTTTTTTTCTTCTTGAAACCCTCCCAAACAACACGTGGTGTAGGTGCCGTTTGATTTTTTTTTTTTACCCTGAGACTCAACTATTTTCTGCAATTCTCCAGCTGTGGTCCTTGGAGAGTCTTTAGCCACTCAAACTCTCCTCCTCACCATGCATTAGGACGATATAGACACACGTCCTCTTCCAGGCAGATTTGTAAAATTTTCTGTTGATTGGAAATTCTTAATTATTGCCCTGATGGTGGTAATGGGAATTTTCACTGCTCTAGCTCTTTTCTTAAAGTCACTATTTAATTTGTGAAGCTCAGTTATCTTTTGCTGCACATCAGAAATATATTCTTTGGTTTTTCTCATTGTGATGGATGATTAAGGGAATTTGGCCTTTGTTTTCTCTCCTATTTATATTCCTGTGAATCAGGAAGCCATGGCTGGATAATTTCATGTTCATAATCACCCTGGTATGCTCAAAATTGTCAATATGAATGGGAATATACTTCACAGATATTTTACTCCTAAGAATTTCTAGTGGTACCAATAATTGTGTCCAACGTGTATTTGAGAAAAACATTTACCCATTTTGAAGGCTCAGGAAACCTTTGCAGGTGTTTCGAGTTGATTAGCTGATTGGCATGTCACCATATTCTAATTTGTTGAGATAGTGAATTGGTGGGTTTTTGTTAAATGTGAGCCAAAATCATCACAATTAAAAGAGCCAAAGACTTAAACTACTTCAGTCTGTGTGCATTGAATTTATTTAATACACGAGTTTCACAATTTGAGTTGAGTTACTGAAATAAATGAACTTTTCCACAACATTCTAATTTATTGAGATGCACCTGTATTTCATAATGAGATTTTACCCCATTTTCAATTGTTTTAGTTCAATGAAAGGTTAGATATTTGTGAATAGTTTTTTTAATAAAAGATCAAAAGGATTAACAATGCAGATACATTTTCACAGCCTTCTTTGATCATATTTACCAAGGGTGCCAATAATCCTGACCACGACTGTATACGACTTATCCCGAGAAAGTCTGATACCTATTATTAGACAGAATTTCCTCCAAAAACAGCTCAGGAAATGTGAGTAAAAAAGTGTGCAGATTCCGTGTGGGCCTAGTGATAACCTCCACATCCATCCTTCCTTAATGGACGTGACCTCGTCGTCACCTTGGCTACGCCGTTTCTCTAGAAGGCGAATTTCGTTTAAGTGTTGTATCAAAGTAATGATTGCCTCCTGCCGAGAAAAGGCCTTTATGATCTATTATTATTCAAGCGCTTACAGGTGGTTTGGCTGTAAAGCAAATACATAAACATTCTCCTTCGTTACACTTGAATGTGGATCAAATGAACCGTGGGCACCTTTTTCCTCCTCCCACCTACTTTTTTCCCCTCCCTTCCTCAAAGCTCTCAATTGAATTGTGGATGTGGTTTCGTAGCTAAGAGCGTTGAATGCCTCTCCAAGCCAGCATGCCCACAGGAGCAGTGTACCATGTTTAAAGAGCATATCCTTGGTACCAACGTGCCTAGATAAACAGTGTCCCTGGCCGCACGATGCTGTGAAACGTGCTCGCAAGCCCCCTCTGGAATCCACAGCAGTCAACCCTGCCGGCCAGAGGAATGGAAACTGGAGACGGCATTACATCTGCCCGGCTCACCGCGAAACACTGCACAGTCACCGCGCCAGGCCCCAATCTGCCACCCCGTCCTCGACTCCACACACACACAAACACGAGCCGCCTCCAGGTTGGATCAAACAGCCCAGCTTTTAGAAGTTCTCACTTAGTCTGTAAAAGATTAACAAGTTATTGACTGCATGTTGACCCATGCCGGTCTCCTCCTCTCTTTAGTACTGTTATCTGATGGTTGGAGTGAGGGTGGCCTCCGGACTAAGTGAGTGTTGCTCGCTCCAGGCTTGAGTGGGCGGCTTTGATGTGAGATGTGCAACCCTGTGTATGTATGTGTGTGTGTGTGTGTGTGTGTGTGTGTTCCACAGCTTTCATAAACGCCTCCACAAGTGCAGCATGACAGGAGAGGAGGCCGTCCAATGGACTCACAAAGGACCACAAACACACATGCACGCACGGTCGTGCTTTTACAACTAATGTGGGCAGCCACAAGGACAAAATGCTGAGATTGATGTGTTTATTTGTTCTTTTTTTTCTCCTTTGCATAAAGTTCGTGTCTGCGGTATTAGAGCGCACCGATTCCCAGCGTCCACCCTTTAAAGGTTTATTCACATGTTTATAATTTGAGATTTCCTCTTTTTCAAAGGTCTTAGACGAGTGTTGTTAATTTGAAAGGGAGACTTTTGTTTCAGTTTTCCGACTTTGCCAAGTTGGAGGCCTCTGCTTGTCAGGCTGCTGAGATCATCGAGTTGGTCGGGGAGAATGGCTAAGACACTTTTGAAATAAAGCATGGCTGTGAGGAGGTTTCGCAGATGTTTTGTGTTTAAAGACTTGTTAAGGGGAGAACAACAAAATGATGAATGCAAGTATGAAGAATTACTCTACAATTTTTGGTGTCGAATACCGGTTTGTTTGGGGTGCCTTTTAGCGAGAAACCGCCAAATCTCCTTGAAAGGATAATCTGGGTTGCTTTTTGTCTGCAGTTCATATAAACGCAGACCGTCCTAACTTGCAGAAGTAAACTGCTTTTGATGATTTAAAATTTTAAAAGCTTTGAAATACAAATCGACAAACACAATATTTACATGCATTTTAAAATTGGATTTTAGGGTAATTTCAGACCTGTAGATAATTTGCATTGTTCCCAAATGGGGACTTCAGATGTTACAATGCTCTGTTTTATTCTTTTTGTTTTCACAGGGCACCGTTTCAAAGTGCATCAAAATTTGTTCAGTTTTCAAAAAATGTAGTGCATGAGTTTTTTTAATATATATATATATATATATATATATATACAGTTAGAGCAGGAATCAAGACTTTGTTGGGACACTATTCTTGGAGTGCACCCATTTTGTAGCCGAGCAATGACTTTTTAAGCTAAAGAGCCTTGTCTTACTGCGATTACTAAAACACTCACCCACAGAATTAGACACTGATGCTTTTTGAATACTGCATTTCCCATTTACTGCATTTATTAATTAAGATACAGCTTGGTTCATTGGTCCGTTGGGTAGCTCAAATACACAAAACCCCCATTTACTCACATAATTTCTCGTTAAAAGTCATAAATTACTCTTTTGCCTTGACATCGAGGTGTTATAAATAGGATGTCAAAAATTGCTTTAACATCTCAGGTTCGTTAAAATTTTATGGCTGCTTACCAGCACAGAGAAGCTCTCTTTTTAATTTAGCTTCCCACAGGCTAACCAACTGACGCCTCTTCACGAGGCCCTGTATTTCAACAAGGCCACAAAAGCCCCAGCGCTCGGTTTCCATTCTCCACTGGCTTTTGGAGAACAGAGTGTTCCATCAGCAAACTTGTGTCCCAACAAGCTGGCCAAGCCTCATCTGTCAAAGCCAGGGTGAGCGCGAGAGCGGCGGGGTGAGGAATAGGAAGCTCCCAGATAAACATACCGCAGCGCCTAAACTCCTAATCACTCTGCGCTTCCGTTTGTAGCCTCTATAATTAGAAGGCACTCTCTTCCATGTATTCCCAGTTGACGCAAATGCTTCTTGTGGCTTGGCACCTCATTTGGGGCGTGGGTTAGTTTATGGCCAGGCCGTAACTTGGTTTAGTCTTCTGATACAGCATAAATAGCTAACCGCTGTCTAATTCACTGGTCGACTCTGTTTTTCTTTTTTGTATGCGCAATTTCAGTGTGACCCTTCCGTCACTGCCACAACCCATCCCCCTTGCTTCCTGTCTTAACGCTCAATGAGATGGCAAAGCCACACCTAAAGCAGATGCTATTCCTAAGTGTGAAAACGAAAATAACACGGGCAGAAATAGGAGAGATGAGCTCATCTAGGACAGCCGCTGTTCCATTGTCATGTGTGCGGGAGTTTGTATGATCTTCTGACGATATCCTCCTTTTTAGATTTGTCAGACCACCCAATAAATGCTTGCCACAAATTAAACCCCTCTGTGAACTCGGCATTAGAGATTCAGCATTGGAAAATCACTAATTATTGCCATCTTAAATTACAGCAGTGAGATCGAGAGCCAGCGGCTAAATCCATCTTAATCGTAGTGTTGGAGAAACTTTCCAAAGCGGTAGTGACCAGACTTTCATATGTGTGGAAAATAGCCTGTAGAGCTGTCACACTGTTTTTAGGAATAAGTTGTATGCGGCATTGCGTTGCCATGAAGGTTCGCTTCAGGGTTTTTTTTTTCTGGTGTGGTTTAGTAAGTGTGTTGTTTACAGTAAGAGCTTATACTTTCTGTAGTTTCACTAACTTCAAATAAAAGTGGGAAAATGAGAGGACCTGTCATCAGAGGTTCCACTTGGGTTCTCCTGCGGTTGTGTTTAAAACAGATCCATATACTCTCTGGCCCGGACAGCTGAGGGAAGATCTTGGCATGCAGTTAATTCTAGAACACAAATTGCACGATTACGATTACCCTTTACAACCATGTAAACGTGTTTCATGAAATGCTCAGTACTTGACGGCAGTCTGGGTGCCATTGTTTTTGACTTGCAGTATGTTCTTCTCAGTTTAAGCCCAGAATTGGTGGACTTAAAGCAAGTAAATGTTCAAATGAGATTTATATATATATTTCAAGTGGCACTTCCTGCCACTTTCATTGATAGATAAACATGGACTATTACTAGGCCACAATTCAGAAAGAATTCATTTTGATCCCATCACCAGTTCCCAAATTCACATGGTAAACCCCAAGAAAATTTAACTAGGGCTGGGAAAATCCTAAAACTTAAAAAGCATGGAGGAACATTTCTGTAGCCTCAGGAAATAAATGCTGCATTGGTTGCTTTGAATGATCCATATTAATCAAGCATTATGTTATTTTCCACTTATATATAAATAATATTTTTTCCATTTCCTGAGGGTGTGCTAATGTTTTATCACAATTTGTATTGCTGTATTTTCTTAAGTATGTGCCTTTCATCATGCTGCTCCAAAACTTTTGATTTTTTTTGTTATCATTGCAATAAATTGCAGTTCATCTCAGAAAACTGATTAGTTATGTCACTTTTTTTAATCACAGCCCTTAATTCATCACTTCCTGTGTCACAAATACTTTAGTTGTGCTAAGAAGGTGCACTATGGTGAAATAAATGGCACTTTTCTTTTTCTGATCTACAGGTATGTTATTGGTGACTGCAGACACCCTTGGCCATGACTTCCACGTTTTCCAAATCTTGACTCACCCATGGGCATCTTCCCAGAGTGCGGTTCATCATCTATACACGCTTCACAGAGGAGAGACTGAGGCTAAGGTAAGAACACACATGTACACACATTTACATAAAAGCTTTTCCTTACTTTCAGCACTGTCCTTTAGCACGCACATATGGTACAAACTCATAAACATGTATCCTCCAAATGGAAGATGTATCAACAACAAAAAGAAACTGTCTTGCATTCAAGTAATACATGGACAGTGTGGGATATTAATTCAAACTTCAAAGCTCCTCGTTCCATCCCTTGCTCACACGCACATGCCTATGTACGCTCAGGCTATTTTCGGGGGAGTTATTGAGATGAAATATTGCCTTTCCGGACTCTTTTAATCATTAGCATAATCATTTAAAGTCTTTGTGGGCCACCCACAACTGTTTACGGTTGTATGGCTCTAGAAATGTGCAATTTGAACATGCTTTTCATCGTCGGTGAATCCCTGCATGTTTTCTAAATACTGTCAAGAGACATAAGACTTGGTACAACTGAGCTCCAACACGGTTCTGTCATCTCTGGCTTTTTTGTAGTATGTAGGGCAGTGTATGTTAGACAAAAAGTGTTGGTATGACCCTTCTGATTGTTCTTAAACATGACTATGAGATACATAGTCCCTTGCTACTGCAGTATACTTGAAAAATATGAGTGTAACTGTAATCTGAAGATCTAGTTACTGTTCAACTGTCCACCAACTAAAGGTTAAGAGCATCAGGGCTTTTCCATAGTCACAGCACATTAATTTTTTTGTACCTGGAGAACTTTTGCCCCCAGTTCAAAACAAATTTACGTGGATCCACGTGAAATATTTGTGCTCTCAGCAGTTAGTCTTTGCTTATTCTAAAACTTCCTCCCCTGTGGCTCCCATGTTCAGTTTTCAACACTCTGGAATCCGAAGACCTGAAACTATTAGTGTTGCCAATGTGTTTTCAATCACCAAGGCTGCATAAGAAGAGAAAACTTGACTCACCCATGGGCATCTTCCCAGAGTGCGGTTCATCATCTATACACGCTTCACAGAGGAGAGACTGAGGCTAAGGTAAGAACACACATGTACACACATTTACATAAAAGCTTTTCCTTACTTTCAGCACTGTCCTTTAGCACGCACATATGGTACAAACTCATAAACATGTATCCTCCAAATGGAAGATGTATCAACAACAAAAAGAAACTGTCTTGCATTCAAGTAATACATGGACAGTGTGGGATATTAATTCAAACTTCAAAGCTCCCCGTTCCATCCCTTGCTCACACGCACATGCCTATGTACACTCAGGCTATTTTCGGGGGAGTTATTGAGATGAAATATTGCCTTTCCGGACTCTTTTAATCATTAGCATAATCATTTAAAGTCTTTGTGGGCCACCCACAACTGTTTACGGTTGTATGGCTCTAGAAATGTGCAATTTGAACATGCTTTTCATCGTCGGTGAATCCCTGCATGTTTTCTAAATACTGTCAAGAGACATAAGACTTGGTACAACTGAGCTCCAACACGGTTCTGTCATCTCTGGCTTTTTTGTAGTATGTAGGGCAGTGTATGTTAGACAAAAAGTGTTGGTATGACCCTTCTGATTGTTCTTAAACATGACTATGAGATACATAGTCCCTTGCTACTGCAGTATACTTGAAAAATATGAGTGTAACTGTAATCTGAAGATCTAGTTACTGTTCAACTGTCCACCAACTAAAGGTTAAGAGCATCAGGGCTTTTCCATAGTCACAGCACATTAATTTTTTTGTACCTGGAGAACTTTTGCCCCCAGTTCAAAACAAATTTACGTGGATCCATGTGAAATATTTGTGCTCTCAGCAGTTAGTCTTTGCTTATTCTAAAACTTCCTCCCCTGTGGCTCCCATGTTCAGTTTTCAACACTCTGGAATCCGAAGACCTGAAACTATTAGTGTTGCCAATGTGTTTTCAATCACCAAGGCTGCATAAGAAGAGAAAAGTTGCTAAAAATACCTCAGATGGCTGGTGAGAGCTTAGAGTGTGCTCCTGACCGGAGCTTTTACTCTTGCTTGGGGTCAAGCTTGGGGCTTGTAACACCTATGATATCTTAGGCTATGAGGTCATGGACGAGAGGACATTCCCACTGGGACAATATGGTCGCGCTTGTGACTTTACACCACTCTCTCTTAAATCCCAGGAAATAGGCCCTTGGCAGAACTGAATATAGGCTCCGTAATTTTCCCATTTCATCCCAGCTTTATAAATTACGAATGTAGAACAACTAATGGTGTTATTTGAAACAGAATTGGGCTTTGTAATTTGTCCATCCATTTAGCCAGATGTTTGTTGCATTTTTGCCCCACTTAAGCGCAGTAAAATATAGTTTACAATTTACGACTAGAACACAATTACTTCTTTACTGCTGTGAAAACTAGAATCGTTAGTATCACCTGGCAGGTTTGATTGCTTGGAGAAGTAACAGCACATCTCTATTCAAGTCACTTGATTTGAAGCCCCAAATTTAATTTAAATTTTTTTTTATTTTATTTTATTCTTTAAATTGATTTGAACTGTATATCATTTTAATTTAATTTAATTTAATAATTTTTTCACTTCAATAGATATTCTATTTTTAATTATTTTTATTTGATTTTTTATTTACTCAAAATATATTTGATCATTCTTCAATCCATTTATTTATTTTTGTTTATGTATGTTAGTATTTTAAACCAAAACAAGATGGTCAAATCCACATGCTTTTTTGTATTTATGTAACGTTACTCAGGTTGAATAGTTGAAGCGGACATCTAAGGACATGATCTGATCATTAGCGTCTGCCAAGCCTTGGTAATCTATCTGGGTGCTTTAAAGTTTAATTTACTTTTGTGATCTATTGGGTTATTGCACAAATCAGTTTGGGAAATAACTGCAGTGATTTAGTTTTCCTCTCTTCTAAATGCTGTTTCATCCATTTAGCCTTGCAGCTGTTCCACAACAAAATCTCCTTCAGTTGGCAAATCGTAAGGTTTTATTTGCTTAAGTAGAACTAATATTTATTCCGAAAGGGCCTAGACCCTTACTTACTCAGCCAGTGTCATGTTTGGATATGCACACAAACCTGATATCTGCTCTAGTTCATAGACTCACACTCTCGCAGTCTCCCTGACACGTTCGATGTCTAAAAGTATTTATCCCAATTTAAATCCTTCATTACATGACAAATATTAACACTGCAGTGGAAGAAAAACTGTACCTTATTCGCATATGAGTGCCATGTAACTGAAGCACAGTCAAGTGTTATGTCTATAAGAAAGACTTGTCGTTTTTAACTCCTATTGCACTTATTTATTAAGCCCATTAGTATATGTTTTTTTTCTTCCTTTTTTATGTTTTCCCAGTTCTCTTTGTCCCTTTACCCTTCAAGTGCACTCTGAGCCAGGTGAAAAAGGCCGAATTGCAGGCTGGTTACTGGTCCGTGGGTGAAGTTTAAGTTCTTCTCGTTCCTGCTCCTTATATTGAAGGTGTGATTAGCTGGAACCGAGCGTGTAAAACATTCTCATTTTCCCTCCTCTGTGAGCACAGGGCTGAGGTGGCCTGCAGCTCCGCTGAGATGAGAAAGGTGGTTAATCTGTCACCGACTCATGCCAGGTTTGCTGCCTGGCCATGCGTTGGCTTTGATCTGGCATTGTAAACAGCACAAACTGCAGAAAACAAGCACCCTCCAAGACGCATTATCTTGAGCAGAACAAATAAAAGGAGTGATAATGCCTTGTGGGCAGGCGCAGGCACCCGGCCTTATCTGACTGGCTGATTGACTGTGCTTGTACCGACTCCCAGCCTGCTCCGGACTGACCTTAGTGTGCGTGAAGGTAAATAACCCACCAGGCTGCGTTGCCTAAAGCCATACACTGTTTTAGCTGTCCTGGGCAGCACATTTGATTTATGTCTGATTACCTAATTTATAGATCTCAGTCCTTGTCTTTGGTCACCTAAATCTTATTTTTACACCTCCAGGTGAAAATCTCTGGAGTGGCGTCGTCCCCGAACAGGAAATGGTCATTGATCTTAATTAATTTGCTCATCTCTGAGTTGGCGTATTCAGCGTGAGACTGATCTGAGACAGATAGAGCAGAATGACCTAGAATCAGACAGAACTCCAGACAGCTGCATTCCAGTAGCTGATGGCTATCCATAAAAAGAGTCGTAAAAAAGCCATTAGCTGAACCTTGCTGACGGCAGAGTGCTGTATGGTAAAGCCAAGTGTATGGTCTCTGAACCATGTCTTGGAGAAGGTCTACCATCAGTTTCATTGAGCTTCATACACATAGGGCACGTTTTTGTATTCAAAAACAGAATAGTATTTCAAGACGCTGTCATGTAAAACTATGCTCATGATGCAAGATGCTGAAAAAACAGGGTGTGATTCTACGGCTATCTGATGCATGTATACACAGACCAACAATTAAAAAATAGCCTAGACTGAACATAAGAGTGGTAAACACAAGAAGCACGGGACACACTGTTGCAGTTACATGGTTCATCTATTTTAAGATGTTTAAATGCAAAAGCCAGGTTAGATATTCAGGTTTTTCATGCCATTACCCAAGATCTGGTGATCAGTTCTGAAACCTCTTCCCCACGCCTTGGCGTGATTATAAACACCTTTTTCTCATTCCTCTCAAGCGCTTCGTAACACATTTTTTAGAGATTTTATCTGTTTATCTTTGCCAGAAACTTTCTTATGACTAGCACCAGAGAAAATGCATACAGAAGTCAGGTTGCATTCCTTAAAGTTGCCATGAAATGAAAACTAAATGCATGTTATTGATATTATTGTGAATGATTCATCCATGCATACATTTCATTTTTTTAATATGTACACACTGCCATTCAAAAGTTTGGGATCAGTAAGATTTTTAATGTTTTTTAATGGAGTCTCTTTTGCTCATCAAGGCTGTATTTATTTGATCAAAAATACAGAAAAAACAGTAATATTATGAAATAATATTGCAATTTCTAATATTGGTTTTCTATTTTAATATACTTTTAAATATAATTTATTTCTGTGAAGCAAAGCTGAATTTTCATCAGCCATTACTCCAGTCTTCAGTGTCACATGATCTTTCAGAAATCCTTCTAATATGCTGATTTATTATCAGTGTTGAAACTGTTGTGCTGCTTAATATTTTTTGGAACCTGTGATACTTTTTTGATTCTTTGATGAATAAATAGTATAAATAGTAAAAAAGAACAGCATTTATTCAAAATGGAAATATTTTCTAACAATATAAGTCTTTACTATCACTTTTTATTTATGTAACACACCATTGCTGAATAAAAGTATTAATTTCTTTTAAAAAAGTTACTGACCCCAAATGTTTGAATAGTAAAGTATATTGTAACAAATTACTATTTTGAATAAACACTGATCTTTTTAACTTTCTATTCATCAAATAATCTTTAAAAAAATTATCACAGGTCCCAAAAAATATTAAGCTGCACAACGGTTTCTATCATTGATAACATCAGCATATTAGGATCCTGTGACACTGAAGACTGGAGTAATGGTGCTGAAAATACAGCTTTGCTTCACAGCAATAAATTATATTTGAATGTATATTTAAATAGAAAACTTTTATTTTAAATTGCAATAATAACTCACAAAATAACTTTTTTTCTGTATTTTTGAATAAATAGATACAGCCTTGATGAGCATAATTTCTTTAAAAAGCATTAAAAATCTTACTGATCCCAAACTTTTTATATATATATATATATATATGTGTGTATGTATGTGTGTATATGTTTTTATCCTAGTAATTTTAATTCAAATATTACTCTGTTGATGTGTGGCAGACTTCTCCAATAATTTAGACCTCCTCTTCCACTGAAAGCTTGCTTTCAGATCTGCTTTCATCCAATCAACAACCAATGGATAGAACCAAGTCCACACTACATTTTTTTTTTACATTCATGTTTATTTGTATAGTGCTTTTCATGATACAAATCGTTGCAAACAAAGCAGCTTTCCAGAAAATGAAAGTTTCTACATTACATTTAGGAGTAGTTTATCAGTGGTGACTATGTCAAGGTGATGTCCATTTGGCAGAAATGCACAGTAAAAATCATGCAATTAGTAAATGACATGAATTCAAAGAAACGGTGAACACTATTAACAGCAATGATTATATGTTGTAATCAAACTTATAGAAAAAATTGGTAGTTTTGTATATTGGTTCAGGGTTGTCATCATCTGAGGTCCTTGAAGGGGTTGGCATCATCTCTTCTCAGGTGTTCAGTCATCCCATGGCAGAAACAGAAAAGCCAATAGGGGAAAAAAATTAGCCTAGCTGCTGTTCCAACCAAGCAAAGAATGATAATGTCCCAATACAAAAGAAGATCCGCTACCTCTGTTACATTCTGACTTTAAGCCACATTTTGAAGGAAAGGCATTACTGTATTGTTCATGCCGTTTACTCAAGACCCTACACTCCTGTAATGGTGATTTCATACATTTTAATGGTGATTGTTCATTTTCAAATCCGAACCAACTCAAAGCTGAAAGCTTCTTTCCTTTGTCTTCTCTTACGCTTGCGCTAGGTGCAGGACATCTGCTTCAGCCATGACTGCCGCTGGGTGGTGATCAGTACTCTTCGTGGTACCTCTCATGTCTTTCCCATCAATCCGTATGGTGGAGCGCCATGTGCACGCACGCACATGTCTCCACGTGTGGTCAATCGCATGAGCCGTTTCCAGAAGAGTGCCGGACTGGAGGAGATCGAGCAAGAGCTGAGCAGCAAACAGGGCGGCCGGTGTAGCCCCATTCCTGGCCTCTCTAGTAGCCCATCTGGATCACCACTACATGGTTAGCAAACACTTCTTCTTTTTTTTTGGGAAACATTATGCACCTCTTGCACTTCTGCAATCGTTCATAAGTTAGTAACACTAGTCGTTCTGTTGAAAACCTACTGAGATGGAAAATTGTCCATTTTTAATTAATTACTCTGGACTATTTTTTATATATTTTTAGTAACATATTGAATTAAATAGAAATTCTAATATGTAATATTTAAATTTTTCATGCATTTACGTTTCTTGAATTAATTTTCACTAAGCTAATAGCCATCTTACTAGAATTTGAAATGGAGCATGTAGATCCTGGCCATTCAGGGGTTAATTGAGTCACCCTACCAGACCTTGTGATTGAGCCTGTTGACCTCCTGTCACAACACTGTGTGATGTTTGTCAAACACTGTCCCTGGCTGCAAACACACTTACACAGACCACGTCTGACCGTTACGTACACACACACCCACTCACCCACCCGCACACACACACACTTCTCATCTCTGCTGATTGCCACAGGAGCTGGTACGCCTGTCAGTGTTGTTTGCCCATCAGCACTCCCTACTCCATAAAGCAGAGGTCTGATTAATCAATACCCCCGTGCTCACCGAAAGCACCCCGCTGATACGGACACAGGAGGCTCCAGTCAGCCGCGGGGTGTTTGCAGAGCTTCCCAAAGGGCTCAAGAGAGCCTCACTTTCTCTGTCACCCAAAGTCATATATCAAATGACACTATACTGACGCTTCAAAAAATAGTTGACTAAATTAAGTAAAGTAAATGTAAATCAGTAAATGTAAACAATATTTATTTATTTATTTATAAAATTTAGAAGCCTCAGAATAGGGCAGCACGATAAATCGCATGCGATATTTAACGCGCATCTTATCAGTAAAGCCGGTTCTGTAATCAGCGGTAAATCTCCATCACGTGCGTGCTTTCACATTGAGCAGTATTAACTACACATAGCCGTTGTTCACTGACGAGCTGCGCAAAAAATTGTGCGAATATAAACGTGGTTTTGCGCAGCTCGTCAGTGAACAACGGCTATGTGTAGTTAATACTGCTCAATGTGATGGAGATTTACCACTGATTACAGAACCGGCTTTCTGATAAGATGCGCGTTAATATCGCATGTGATTTATCGTGCAGCCCTACCTCAGAATAATGTATCAAAATAATCTGTTTGGCTACTGCATTGCGTCTTGCTGATTTTCAGCATCACCACATTTTTAAAGTTAAAATTGAAATCTTATGGACTATATAAATATAATTTACTATTATTTATTTATTTATTATTAATTTAATGTAATATTTTTGGAAGCTGCTTTTATCCAGATCTGAATACAGATCTAAGCATTAAAATAAACTATTTGACTGCTGCATTGCATTTAGCTTATTTAACAGTGTATAAGTGCCACATTTTTCAAATAAAAATTTTAACTTTTAAACCTACAGTGGTGGCCAAAATTGTTAGAACACTAGTATTTTCACCAGCTGAAAAATGGTTTTAAGTCAGTTATTTCTGTCTTTTGCTGTAGGGGGGTCTCTTGAAGCATCTTGCAGACGTTGCCACAGTTCTTCTGGATTTAGTCTGTCTCAGTTTGTTCTGTTTCTTCAAGTCATTCCAGACAGACTGGATGATGATGAGATCAGATCTCTGTGTGGAGCACTGGCTGTTGTCAGACTCCTTGTGCAAACAAAAATCTCACTGGATTATTACAATTAATGGCAAAATGAAAAATGTAAACTGATATTTCCTTCTGGCACACTACAGCAAAAGATAGAAATAACTGACTTAAAAGCATTTTTTTTTTTCCTAAAAAAAAAAAAGAAAAAAAAAAAGCATTTTTTGCTCTAATAATTTTGGCCAACCCTGTATATAAACAAAAATATATATTTTTTGATATATATAATTTATTATATTCTCCTCCTTCTTACTCCTCTTCTTTAATATAATCATATAATTAATTTGAGTGACTTTTGACTGTCTTAAAGACAATATAAATAACTTTTTTTCACTTTGAGTTGAGCAAAGCTGTGACATCACAGGGCCGGAATGTTTGGCGTCCCGTGTAGGGATGGTTACCAGCAGCCATGAAAGTGGGCCTCAGAAGCCCTGTCGTAAATCAGACTCACTTTTCAAAGCCAGGCATTAGAAGCACCTGTCAACAATTAGTCCTATCAGCTTCAGCCCGATGAGACACTTTGACAACAGGGTTCTGAGGTGACATTTTTTTGTACTGGGAACAGGATGGGGGAATCTAAGAAACAGAAGTCTGAGGCAGTTCGTATGCCTTGGAGGCAAACCTTGGACTGTCCGGATTTTATAACCTCAAGGATCATTCCATAATTCCTTAAGCCAAAAGATGAGAGGATAGCAGGATGTGGCTTTTGAATTAAGATGAAACGGTGTGGGGGAGAAAGGGAGACAAAGTGGTCTGCACTTTTGTGTTGTCCCCAAGGGCCTTTCCTATGGGCTCATACTTGCAGCTGGAATGCTTGAGCCACTCGCATATCCTGCCGGAGTATTTTCAAACCATTCAGTTTTTCTTTCTTGTTCTCTTAATATATTTTTAAACATATTTCAGTGCACTACGATCACACTTTTAACATTCACCTTTCCTAACTTGTGATAATAAAACATTTGTTTTACTAATGACATATTTCTTTAATAAACTGAATTGCAGTAAAATTATTTCTTAATTATTTTAATCAATTTAAATTACAATTAGCTGTATTTATTTGATCGAAAATACAGTGAAACAGTCATACTGTGGAATATTATTACATTTTAAAACAACTGTTTCTGTTTTGACATATTTTAAAATGTAATTTATTCCTGTGATGGTAAAACTGAACCTTCATAAATCCTTCGAACATGCTGATTTGGTGCTCAAGAAACATTTATTATTATTATCAATGTTAAAAACAGTTGTGCTGATTAATATTTTTGTGTAAAGCATTATGCAGTATATTTTTTTCTTCAAAAGAACAGCATTTAGTTGGAATGGTAATTTTTTTATGTAAGTGTTTACTGTTAGTTTTAATTAATTTCGATTAATCTTTGCTGAATAAAAGTATTAAAAAAAAAAAAAAAAAGGTAAAATCTAAAAAAATAAAAGTAAATAAAAAAAAATCTTACCAGTCCCAAACTGTTGCACTTGTTGATTTGCTAAACAATGTAAAGACTATAGGATTTCTACAAATACATAAAATTTTCTGCATTTTCCTTCTCAAGGAAACTACATTTTACGTCAGCATAAAATCAGCAAAATAGTTTTTGTGGTTGTCACACTTTTAAATCCTTTTCCGCTATGATTAGTTATCAGACACGAAAAGAGAAAAGGCTATCAGCGTCACTTTCCGTTTGCTTTTCCGTCAGTTTTGTTCAATTTTAGGTCCATGAGTGTAAACGGAGGTGGCAGAAATAAATGATTGATAAGAAAAGCTGCAGAGCAGTAGCCACAACAGTAGACTGGCAATTGTCTCCTGTGACAACTCTCTGATTTAGGGAAGGAACTAGAGAAGTACACATCCTTCAGAGCTGGCACTCTGTAAAAATAGAAACCACAATCTGGCTTTCTTCTCTCCTAGTTTAATTGTGGATTTTTTTCTATCTATTTTAGGAGACACATCCCCTCGCATTAGGTTCATGGCATTGTTAGTTGTTAATTCATTTGTTTAGGTGCTGATTTCTGCTAAGTTGTTTTGTCCATCTGCCTTTTCTACCTATAACTGAACGAAAGCCAAAGGAAAATGCTTTTTGACGCATAACTGTTGTTGTATGGTTTCCATTCACAGGAGTGTTTAGGGTACATGTGGCTTTGGTAGCCATGCTGTGCAGCGGTTAAGCTCTGTGTCGGTCATGCGCGAGGATGTGAGGAGTGCGATGGAAAAAGCCGTCTGGACTGAGGCGGTCACATTTGCTTTGAGCTTTCAGGAAATTCAGAGTCGGTTTGACAAAACTTGGTGGTCTTCTTTTTTGCGTATGTTCATTGACTGTTTTGAAAGGAAAAACAAGGTGCAACAGGAAGCTGTTAATTCGCTGTTATTGAGTTAGGGATAACGGGATACTTCCTTTGAGCCATTTAATGTCCGCATACAGCTTGTTTGGGTTTCAGGGTTGTTTTATCAGTAACTATGCCTGTTTACACCATTCATCATCTTAAAGCAAAAACAGCCAGGCATGGATGCTTTTGCAGAACTGATGACACAATGTTGTTTGGAGCAAACTGTTTTAAAAAGCTCAACGCTGTGGTTATTAATTTGACGCAGATCAAATCTAAATGGCATTCATTCAACTCTTTTTTTTTTTTGTTCACTTTTTCACGTGTTATATACTGTACGTTCCAAAATTTGATTGTTTGTTTTTTTCTTCAGCGAGGATGCATCATTGCAAATAAATGCTGTTCTTTTGAACTTTATATTCAGCGAGGAATCATGGGGGGAAAAGAAGTATCACTGTTTCCACAAAAATATTAAGCAAATTAGGGACATTAGAATGATTTCTGAAAGATCGTGTGACACTGAAAACTTAAGTAATGATGCTGAAAATTCAGCTTTTCCATGACAAGAATAAATTACATTTTAAAATATATTAACATAGCAAACTGATACTTTAAATTGCAATAATATTTCCACAATTTTACTATACTGAATAAATACAGTATGAATCTTTCAAATAAATGCACCCTTGGTGAACATAAGAGAACATTTGTAATTTGTAATTTGCTCTGAAAATAATTTTCAGACTTTTTCACTCAAATATTATAATATAGATTAAAGATGAAAGATTTTTCCTTGTTAGTGCTCTCAGACTTTTGGAGCCAACTGTATTTGTGTATAACATAAAATCCAGATATCGGCATTTGAAATATGGGACTAAATATTCTTTCATCTTCTATTTATAGTTTGCTGTTGGGCTGTAGTGCCTTTAGAGCAGATTATAATTTTTGTTTTCGTGTCAAGTGTGCCGGTAAAGCGTGTGTCACAGTCACTGAGTCCTGTGCTGAATCATTTACAACCATCAGATCTCTTGTTTACTCTCTCTCTCTCTCTCTCTCTCTCTCTCTCTCTCTCTCTCTCTCTCTCTCTCTGTGTGTGTGTGTGTGTGTGTCTCTGTGTGTCTCTGTGTGTCTGTCGGACATGCAGCCAGATGAGCTGATCTGATCTGTACGGGCAGGGCCAGCAAACACTCTCTGTAATCACAAACTGCCTCCTCACTTGTTTGTGGCACACACACACTCTTAAATTCCACCAGAGCTTCACAGTGGCTCTCCGGCTCTCAAAGACAAAGCTCAGCTCCTCCGCTCACAAAACAACAGATATGCAATCAGCCCAGGCATCAAAGTGCCGCTCTTGTTTTAACATACCACAACTCTGCATCATGTACAGTCTCATTCAGACTCCCTATCCTGAAGATTTATTACTCTGGTTACAAAGTCTTGTCCTATTGCTGAGCACAGTACCGGTCCAGGCCTCTGTGTGGCGCTGTGTTCTCAGCTTTTTTTTGACGGGCCAGTTTCAAATGAAGGAACTTATTTCACTCCATTGGCAGAGAGAGAGGAAAAATACTTAGGCCTGAATCATGCCACTACGTTTTGTCTTGATATGAATCTAATCCAGCAAAAGGGCCTGAGTAACTCTGTAATTTGTCCAGAATTTTATGAATGACCTCCTCTTAAAAGCAAACAGCAATGCTTCCTCTCCGATTTATGCCTTAAAGATAAATGATTTGTTATGGCTTTTTATTGGTCATCTTTAACTAGATTTTTCACTTTTTTTGTGTGTAAATTATTTAATTTCACATTTGTGAATATCATTCTTTTATTATTAATCTTTTAAAATGTCATTGAAAATATTTGTAAAATATGTTTAAAAATTATATTTATATACACACACACACACACATACACACACATTGCCGTTCAAAAGTATGGGATCAGTAAGATTTGTAATATTTTCTATGTATAGACTCTATTCTATATATAAACATTACAAATCTTACTGATCACAAACTTTTGAACGGCAATGTGTGTGTGTGTGTGTGTGTGTGTATATATATATATGCTTTTGTTCCCAGAGAAATATATATATATACATACATACAGTATATGCTTGTTTTGTTCCCAGAAGATAGAGCAGTTTCACTTTATATAATCATACATATTTGTTGTTTGATCATATTCCATTTTACTGGACATTTTTTAATAGTTTTAATGCTTAATGTTGATCTTAAATATGATTTAGAAAATCTTTTCCTTTTCTGTTTTTTTCTTGCAGCATTGTCTTTCCCCTGGCATGGTGAATGTAAACATCTCATTGAGACTGTGTTGTTGTTTGGCCTGGGTGGCCTGGTATGTGTGTTTTTTTTTTTTTGGTCTCGCTCTCATGCAAAAACTTTTTGAGTGGGCTGGTGTGTCTTTATCAGGCAGAGTGAGCCATGATGATGTGCTGCCCTTTCCCACTGTGAGGAAATGTGATTTTGACACTTCTCATGACCTGAGACCCTGCACTGTCCCACAGTGAAATGTTCTCTGTACCCTGATGCAGATCAGCAAGTCTGATATGATTCTTTGAATTATTAATAATTCTCTATATTGTGTTTATATATTTTTATCTAATTAAGATGTGCTTTATAAGCTTTGGTGGTTGAGTACTTTTACATGAAGTAAATTTTGTTTTTCTTTGTCAGGCTTTTTTATGTGTAACCAAAACCACAAACTGCACTGAGGAAATGAAAACACTTATATGTTTCTGTTTGCACAGTATAATTTTATGGTAAGCAAATAAATGGATTACATTGCCTATTTTGTGGCTGAAACAGCTGTTGGATATGCATGTTTTTGCCATATTGTCAAATCAAGAAGACTAGTAATGATGGAATGTCTGGTTTTTAATGTCTTATTGTAGATGCTTTGATATTATTTAACGCAGACTCTTTTCAGGGTTCTACCAGTTAAAACCACCTTTAGTTTGTAATTTTGGTTGTAATTATGAACTTTGGCAGTTCTGCAGGGTTGATGTTGTGGTTGGATACTAGATATTTTAATTACATTAATGAGTTTGAAAATAGTGCTCGGTCTAGGCAGGGTAAGATGACCACTTTTGTGTGCTTTTGGAAATGTAATAGAGCTTTTGAGTTCTAAGAAATTTAGATTATTCACATTTCTAGGCTAGAACGAGTTTTAAAAATAGTTATTAAAGGAAACATCATTTGTCAGTGCTGTTTAACACGTCCATGGCACTGGCACAAAAAACAGGAAATTCTCCCACATTTCCTTTTCATTCAGCTGCTGCAGCACTGGAATTGCGCTGCTCTTTTTTAACAATTTTTAATTGGGCCTTGTATAATTTGATTTATATTACATTTTATTTAATGCATGTAGATATATATATATATATATATATATATATATA
>NW_015505529.1:366404-376347 GCF_001515645.1 Sinocyclocheilus grahami
TTTAAATATTAAAAATATACAAATGATTTAATTAGCATTTGTATTAATATAGTATAGTTTTTATTAATATTTGTTTATTTTTCACATGTTTATTTATTATAAATCAGTTTGTTTAGTCGTGTAGTCATTCTTATTTTAGGCTTGTTCTCATGAGTAATATCGCTGATTCTTATCTGAGCAGCATTAAATGTAATAATTTAGGAATCAACCATTGTAAACCCATATTCCTCAACCACTAATTTGAATATTGGGGGTGCCGTGTGCCCCTCAGTGTTTATAGCTGTTACGACGCTATCAGGCAGCTAGTTGATTGACGTCCTGGTGCTTTGAATTGAGCTTATTCACTAAAACATTTCCTTTTTTTTCCCTCTGACAGACCAGCATAGGGTTTCATTTAAACATGTCTGAAATGACACTGCAGCGTTCATGACTGGGAGGAGAGAATACGGTTCCCACTTACCCATAAGTAAATTGACATGATCAGATTACGTGCTCCTGATCAGAGCCACATGCCGAGGTGCATTGATTGAGTCTGCGGATGCCTTCCTGTTCATCTTCTCATGCACCGTTTGCAAAGTCTGCTCATCTGAAGTGAAACATCCTCTCACACACACATCGCCTTGCAAACAAACTTGCTCACATATGGTTTCAGTAAGGCTGTTATCTGAGCCACAGAAGAGTGTAGATTCCCACTGTCACCAAGGTGCTCCTCTGATGAGCTGTAAACGCTGACATGTTGTAAACTATTGGATCTGATTTCAGACAGCCTCGTAGCAAGAAGTTCGGATGTAGTTTGGTTAATAAATTACATGCTTGAATGCGTTCGTGTTTTGTTTTTTTTGGAGAAATACGTATATTGCTATTATACAGCAGTGAATAATTTCGGTTATGATGTAATGGCTTGTAATCATACGGCGACTTCTGAAGTGAAATCAGCACACGAGGGGAAACAGAAAACATACCAATTTATAATGCAGTTTGAAGTCTTACGGTGAAAATACTCGTACAGCACGACGTCTGGTAATAGCAGGAAGTTTCATATAATGTTTCTGCTCATTAAAGCGAATGCCGCACAACCCAAAAACTTTGAAGAAAAAAAAAAAGCTCTGCTGTCACTTTAAAAGCACTCTCATTCACAGGCGGTTGGGTAAAATACTGGCAGTTGGCCATTTTCACATAGGCTGGTTTGACCCCACTGCAAGCCTGAAAATAGCAGCGAGCAGATACTGTAAAAGCAGAGGCAACCAGAAATGACTTTTCCACCAATGTCTGATTTCTTCTGAAAACAGTAAATCTTGTGAAGTTTATTTTCTTTGCAGCATCTGTGTTTTATAATGGTTCTTTTAATTTGTTTTCACTTTGTCCACCGGGATTGCTTTTATCCGGCGCTTTCTGGCCTCTCCTTTTACTTACTTTCCTTCCCCCCTCCCCTCCCCTTCCACTTGTAGTACTCCTCGTTTGAAAGTGTGTATTTTAATAATGATAGCTCTGGGAATTGGCACAGGCAGACTTGACATTACAGCGCCTTCCCCCTGAGTGCGGCGGTACCGCCATTGTTCCTTTTCCTCTCCACTCATCCCTCTTTTTGTCCCCTCCTCCCCTCCTGTCCTAATCCCTACCTCCTGTGAACTACGCTCTTACAGGAGCATGTCTGGGAAACCTGGACGAGCGCAAAAGACATGAATGGGTGAAACAGAATATATCAAAGTATTCCCAAACCAGGAGAGCGCAACTTTTTTCTAGGAATTCAGTCTTCCGCAGATGCTCCTAAAGCCAGGCGATTTCTCAGCGGTTGACACTTTGGAACGTCCTGCGATATTCTGTCCCCGGGAACGTTATTCGCATTGGCGGCCGTCGAGGTTGCATTTTTTTTTAATTCACTTCGATGGTGATGTGATTAAAATGGGACAATGTTTGCGTACGAATGTTGTTTTTTTAGGTTTATGTGTGCAAATGAAGCAAATAACGAATGGAAAGCGTCAGCTTAGATGGATCGCTTGTGTTCATTGCTTTATCAGATGCAAATAGAACAGCTTGGGGGAGAAAAACAGGATATCAGTGACAGGGCGACCAGGTCTGTGCCATTAGAAGAAAATGCAAATGGAGTGGAGTGAGCTCGAACAGAAGGGTCAGGTGACAGAGGGTGACCCGGCCGGCCTCTTGGAGTTAGGCCTGCGACGGCTGTGGATTTGCATTGATGGATCTTCTTTCCATTGGCTTGTCATGTATCACTGCGCAGGCCATCACACATGAGTCATTAATCAAATGACGGCTCCATAAGCAGTATCGTTTTGACTGGCCAGGCGCCTTGCCGCTCTCGGACGTGCCATTCTTGAGGGTTTTGGCCAAGCCTGCCACACTCGGGTTGACGTCATGCGGCGGCTGAGTTTCACATCATCCCGTGCGAGGCGTCTGCTTTTGGAGGGCTTAAGCTTTGCCGCTGTGACGCCGGCTGTTTGCGTGTGTGTCCGCAGGCGAGTCGGGGTTTGATTTAGTGAGGGTTAAAAAGTGCGCCGAGACTGAGTGTGTCCTTCTTGGAAAGATGCTAAATTCATTAAGATTTTTCTTCCTCTGCTCCTCGTCTTTGTCCATCAGAAGCACCATTATGGGTTTTCAGGCTGCTTCCTGTTCAAATTCCTTTTCTTTTCTGCTGCTCTTGCACACAAAAGGTGGCTGCGCTTGGGGTGTAGTGGTTTTGAAATGTGAAGGGCCCTTGAGATCCGGGCCCTGTGTGGAATGGCGCAGGGGTTTGTGTAATGTCTCCAGCCAAAGCAGGCCTTTATGGAGGGCCATGAGGCCTAAATGGCCTCTCTTTGGTTAAGCACAAAGACAGCGTTTCTGGGTATTAGAGAGAGACAGAGAGGCTGGCTAATGATCTAAAACCCCTCCAACACTGTGGCACGGCCGCTCTCAGCGCTTTTGCCCTCAGATAATCATTGTTTTGTGTCTCGGGGATTTCTCCGACCCCCTGAATACCCTCTTCATGGCGATATTACAATGGAAGCAAGGAAAATGTTCGCTGAGATTATTGGGCTGGTCTGAAATATTGTATGTTGAAAGGGAAAAAAATAATGGAGTTAAAAACACAAAAAGCAGCACTTCAACTTTGTGTGGAATATTTGTGTAGCATACATCTGCACTATATTGTTTTTGCTTTTTTAAGAAGTGCATGGAAGCGTATATCAAATTGATTCCTGTATTAGTTGGAATGAAAGGCAACACATAAAAACAAATGAAAAATGATTAAAAGTGGATAATTAAGGGGAGAGCAGTCGAAACATTGTATCTGTTGTGTTGGTTTCTTTAAGAGGAAATGCTATGTTAATTAATTAAGTATGTGTGTTTTAGCATGACTGGAAGGCTGACCATTCAGTATTATTTTTATAAACACTTTTTATACCACATATCAGTAAAGACTTAAGAGGCTATTGATTTGGTGGATGGTTTACATATCGCGGCCCAGAAACAGTTTCTAATGAGGCATCTACATATACATATCTATGATTGATGTAATGTTTTTGAAAGATGTCGCTTATGCTCACCAAGGCCTCATTTATTTGATCAAAAATACAGGAAAAACAGGAACATTGTGAAATATTATTATAGTTTAAAATAACCGTTTTAACAAATTTTAAAATGTCATTTATTCTTGTGATGGCAAAGCCGAATTTTCAGCAGCCATTACTTCAGTCATCAGTGTCACATGATCCTTCAGAAAGCATTCTAATATGTGATTTGGTGACTTAAGGAATCTTTGATGAATCGAAAGTTTAAAACAAATTGAAATCTCACATAAAATGTATAAATGTGACCCTGGACCACAAAACCAGTCATAAGGGTACATTTTTTAAAATTGAGATTTATACATCATCTGAAAGCTGAATTAATAAGCTTTCCATTGATGTATGGTTTGTTAGGATAGGACAGTATTTGGCCAAGATACACCTATTTGAAAATCTGGAATCTGAGGGTGCAAAAAAATAAAAATACTGAGAAAATCGCCTTTAAAATTGTCCAAATGAAGTCCTTAGCTATGCATATTACTAATCAAAAATTAAGTTTTATTTACAGTAAATAAGTTTTATTTATATTTACAGTAGGAAATTTACAAAATATCTTCATGGAACATGATCTTTACTTAATATCTGAATGATTTTTGGCATAAAAGAAAAATCAATAATTTTGCCCCATGCAATGTATTTTTGGCTATTTCTACAAATATACCCCAGCGACTTAAGACTGGTTTTGTTTACTCTTATTTGATCATTCTTAATACATCCTTGCTAATTAGATTAAAAAATATGTGACCTATCGAATTTTTAATGTTAATACAAACTCACATTCTTCATTTTTCTTTCTCCATTTTCTTTCATAGCCAAACTCACCAGTCAAGAATCCTTTAACAACTTCACCAACAACAACATGGGTAACCCACGGCTGTCTCCATTACCCAGTTTGACGGTCGTGCTTCCACTGGCTCAAATCAAGCAGCCGATGACCTTGGGCACCATCACCAAGCGCACTGGGTGGGTTTCTACACACTATTAAAACACTTAAAGGCATTGGTATGAGCCTTTTAATGTTATATCACAATACAAATCATGATTTATTGATAATTTTAGATGTGAATTGAATTCGAACTGAAGTGCAAGACAAATTGTCAACTCTTTAAAAATCATAACTGTGAAACTGAAACGTTTCTACTTAACTATGAAAATTAAATACTTGAGGCTATATTCCGACTGGATAAGTAGTCTGCTACTTATTTGACCTACTGGCAGTTTTCTGGTCATCATCAACTTTTTTTAAATTTGACATTTGGTGTGTTGTCACTTCAAGCCAAGAAGAGGTCTCAATGGAAATTACATTGTCATTTTAAGGCACAAGGTACTTAATATAGGTAATATCTTAAAACATATTGGTTTATGCCATCTGATAGACAGGTTATAAACGACAATTTAGATAGTTATATTTTACTGCAGACCAGGCTACATTGTCAATTGTTAAGCAGTTTAGCGAAATATTATTGTTATGAGTGTCAAGACCATGAATGCTCCAGCCAGCACTGGTGATAGCATTTCTCATTTGCGAGAACTGTGTCGTGGATTTGAAACATGACATGAGTTTGCATGAACTCTTGACTCGTGCTGAAGCACTTAAGTGTCATCAAACCGTCATTTGCCAGATGATTGCCTGAATTTACACAAACATGCAAACCTGCTTTTTCCCGCATATGGATCTTTGCTGTACTCGGTTGTTAGTTCCCAAGCCAGATGTATTACAATCACTGGACACAGCGTGCGGTCGCCCTCCATGTAACATGAACACGCCGGTAAAGACTGGTTGCCATATCAATGACTGCAGTGCGCATTTACATACTGACTGAACATAATTATGACTTATTGCAATTGTTTATTTTTATTTAAATGCAAAGTTTGAATGGGAAATTCGCTAACGAAACAGTGGCACGTCGGGTAAACTTTAAATAGGGAGATTTATACAAGGCCCTGCAGCTCATTGTCATGCAGAACACTTTGCGCTGTGGTTGTTTTAAGGGCTCTCGCTCATCTAGTTTTGATTTGAAGAGTCGTCAAGGGTGCATCAGTTTGAAGTTTGAGTAATTCAGCTTTGCGTTTGGTTTAGTTTCTAGCTTTGGAGACCTCATATGCTCCCAGTGCCTAGTAAACCTGCCTTTTTCAAAGACATGCTGAGTCCAAGGCTGTACATTGTGACAGAGTAGACGTCACTGTCCTCGAGTCTAGTCCCATTTCATCCCGTATCTTTCTCTCCTTAGCTGAGGCTAGCATATGTGGTGGCAGACAAGAGACATCCTATGTTGTGCTGAACCGTGTTGTGTGTCTGTATGTCAGTCAGTCAGCTGTTTCCCTGCACCCACCTGTCTCTGCTCATATGTTCTTTGCCCATCAGCATGCCCAAAAAACTCTACCCTCAGATGTTCAGCACTCAGAGCTGTGGCTGGGGAATGGCAGAGGACCTGGCCACCACATGGGAGATCGTCCTCTTTGCAGACAGAGTCTCTGTAATAATGCAACTGGACTTTTGGCGTCGTGGCTGTATCAAACGAGCTGGTGCGGGTGGAAAGCAGGTTGAAACTCTTTTTGCCCATACTGTCTACCTCCAAGTGAGTCATACTGGGCATTAACACAGCGTTGATTTGAGTGCCTTTTAGTGGAAGTGGTGTTAAAGGGTTAATTCACCCAAAAATTCAAATTAGCCCATGTTTTACTCACCCTCAAAGCATTCTAGGTGTATATGACTTTCTTCTTTCAGACGAATCCAATCGGAGTTATATTAAAAATGATCCTTGCTCTTCCAAGCTTTAGAATGGGAGTAGGTGGGTGTTTTTGTTAAACAGTCCAAAAGTAATCAAATAAAACACGCGCATCCATAATAAAACGTGCCTCACACGGCTCCTGTAGCGAATCGATGCGTTTTTGTATGAAAAATATCCATATTTAAAATATTATGAATACTTTTTTCTCACTTCTGCTTCCTGTCATACGTGCAAGCCGTTCCTGGGCGGATGACGTAGGACGTACGCGTTGCACACACGCCGGTGAGAAGTGACGAACGCGGAAGCGCGATGGAGAGACAGCAAAACAAAAAGCCGGTCACGAATTAGAAGATTTTATTTTCTCGCTTTGATTCCTATTTTTTGATTATGATTCATTTTGGTATATTTCAGTTGTAATGTTCATTTTGCTCACATATGCAAAAAAAAATTATAAATAAAATTCAGTCTTTGTTAATGTTTTATACTGGGTTTTAGACTGATTCTAACTGATAACTTGTCTTTTTGAACTATTAAAAATAATTTACTGATATTCAGGAATCAGGCTACACTGTTTTCAGATATTTTAGTGTTAAATGTATACTGGTATACTATTTTTTTATACTTTTTTTTTTTAAATGAACTTTTATTGATACATTCTCCGTTTTAGTAATTTTATGCACTTTTTTTAAATTTTTTTATTTAAACATGTATTACATTTTAAAAAATAGATTTAATTTGTCGGTGCCCATTGCATTGTGGTTAGTGCGTCGGCAGCCCGAGTTCGAATCCTGCCTCGAGGTCCTTTGCTGATCCTGCTCCCCTCTCTCCTCCCAGTGCTTTCCTCTCAGCTTTCCACTGTCCTCTCACAATAAAGGCGTAAAAAGCTCATAAATATAACTTAACAAAAGATTGAATTTAATTCAATTTTTGTTTTTAGTAATTTTAGTACTTCAACTTATTTTATTTCAATTAGTTGGCAAGGCAACAGTTCCAATTGTATTTTTTCATCTAATATGTTTATTTATGTATTTTGTATTTCAGCTTTATTTCAGTTCTCAGAAATTATTTGTTTATTTATTTAATTTTATTATTTTATTTAGTTTTCTTATACAGCATAAACTTGATCAGCAAACATGGTCCAAAAAGAACATAAACAGTACGGTACAGACAAATATACAAAAATAAAAGGAAACAGAAAAGTATTAATTGTCAGCTAAATATCTTTGAGACAAGCGATATTGAAAGGTCAGTAAAATAATCAATTTTTTTTAAATAATAACAATTCTGTTTTTGATTTGCTTAAAAGAACTGAGTGCTTTGTTCAGAATGCAAAAATATCATTATGTACTTCTGCGTTCTACTAGGTACTTGAGTAGAGCATTTCGTGTTTACCTTGATGATTTTTTTAATGCCTGCATTGCTAATCAAGTTTGATTTTTTTTTTTTCCCTCCTCTCCAGTCTGTAAACAAGTGGAATGGGGCTATATACAAATGCTCCAACCATTATTACCCAGTTTCAGATTTTTAGATCTTTTATTCCAGCGTAGTTCAGTATTAATGCTCATCTAATATTTTACTCTCTGAAAACTCTTGTTTTGAGAAGCGTCTGGTCCTCTCGGGTGAGACAGCAGTGTGAGTCTTGCACTTAATGTACTGTGCCGTTCCAGGAGCTGTGTCACAGTGTGACCTTCTTTTTCTGTGAACCACTTCAGCTGTTCTCCTGATTCCAGCTGTCAAATCAGCCAGCGCAATGAGTTCTGATATCAGCCCTGATGACTTCATCTCCCCTTTTCCGTGTGTCCGCTAAGTGATGAGTAACCTTTCTACTGAGTCAGCCAGCTTAGTGCCATTTTTAGACTATGTTTACTTGAATATTGATATAGTTAGACTGTGTGGTGGACTTCAACAATGAGGTGCCAGAGTCCCTTGAGGTTTTTTTTTAGTCCCATGCAAATTCCTGTTTCAGTTCCATTTGATGTTTACAGTTTTAACATTTATCTAATGCTCAACAAGCACCAATATTTCAGGTTTATATTAACATAGTATTTATTAAAATCGTATCTCATAAAAGTCTTATTGACTTTTGCCTTTTTAAATATCTTTTACATGTTTATTTTGGGGCTTAAGGAGGCAAAAGAGGTGCTGGTGTCACTTTTCGTTGGAAAGTGTCGGAGTGCACAGTCTACACCCGCAATAACATATTATCTTACGTTCGGATACCGGTTGTTCGGGAATTCCATTGTGGGTGATTATACCAAATCATTTTGATGACCGGTATTTTAGAATTAATAAAATAACATTTGAGAGCGTGTGCGATGAGATTGGTGTGCTGAAAAAGTAAATTTTTTTGAGGTGCATTTTTAATGTGAATTTATTCTGTACATGTTTCCATCATAATTTAATGTTTGTCTTCTTATATACTCAATTGAGCGCATCAAGGTGGACGGAATAATAGCTGTATCCTCATTTGTCGCCACTTCCTCAAAATGCCTCTGCTTTCTTGCCTTTTGTGGCCAAAAAGCTGTTAAATCATATACTATAAAAAAAAAAAGTTCTGTAGTTTTTACATAATCATTTTGGCAGCTTTGGTTTTTGTAAAAAATACAGAAAAACTGTAAACACATTTACAAAACAAACGGTGAAGTTTACAGTATAAAACTGTAATTTATAAATAAGAAAATTTGAATGTAAACCAGTAAATTCAAGAAGCCACACTGCTACTAAAATCTGTTTTAACAGTTTTTTTTAATCAATATTTTACAGTTAAAATTACACTCATTTTTACAGTGTACTTAAAAACGTTTTCTCACGCCTCTTTGTAGAACTGTAGATATACAAATTTTATAATAAAAAAAAAAGAAACTCTTTTTGCTGAACAGATTTAAAGTATTTGAATCACTGGGTTCAATCACACACCCCAGCACTGATGCTGCTCTTTTCTTATTCAACAGAGTGTGATTGTGTGTGTTGCTGGCAAAGGATGTGTTTTTTATTGTTCCTTTTTTTGTTCCGTTTCTATATGTGGATTTGCTGTTTGGCTTTTGTGTATTTTTTGTAATTGCTAACTTTATTTGTGTTAAAATGTTGCCAGTTGAAAAGTATTGTACAAAAAGATCCACTGTGAGAGGAACGTTAGTGAATTATAATATTTTGTTGGTCATAAGCATGGCATTTAGGTTAGTCAGTGTCGTTGAATTCATGGGAGAGAGAAAATCGTTTTTGTTTTGCTACGTTAGAAAACATCAGAGCTCTGTTTGTCAGTCCATCCTGCGGTTTAAACGAACCTTCCCTTCAAAGTGATCGTTCCGTTCCTGCTTCGTTTTTTCCCAAACAGATGACAGAGATTGTTTATTCAAAAATGCTTTTGTGTTCACATTCATATTGTTGTCGTTATGGTTTTATTGACTGGTGACATTTGGAATAAGGGTGAAAAAATGATTGGTGTGCCGCGCACCACTCTGGCCGATGGTTGAGTCAGATGTGTGCAATGCGGTTGCAGTCATTCATCTTCACCCTTTAATTTGATTTGACAATTTTATTTGGACAATGCATAATCATTGGCTTGAGTGTATATGGAGAAAAACAGAGAGGTTTTTATTAGATGCAAACTCAGAAAGTTACTTTTCTATCAAGGGGGGGGGGGGGGGG
>NW_015505529.1:376582-379301 GCF_001515645.1 Sinocyclocheilus grahami
GGTTATTATTGAAGCAATGCATGATTTTGCTGCAAATAATAAAGTAATTACAGGTAAGAATTAAGCAGGAAAATGTTTTATGTGTATATATACAGCTTCATTGAATCTCAGCAAAATGGACTTCCCTGCATCCCTCACCCCCCAAATATGAATCACATGTGCTGCTGTCCTTCCTCTGGCTTGGGTTTCAGCTTTTGTTGTGGTATCCTCGCATACGTTTTAATTAGATCTTTTTCCTGTGCCGCTGTACTGTGATCTCAGAGGACGTATGTGTTTCAAAGCCTTATCATTAACATGATAAATCTTAATATTCCTCATAGCTTCCTCTTGACTGGGCTAGGCACATTAATGTGGGACACAACTGGAGCTCCGCTGTTCATCTGAATAATATGATTGATTTAGATGTTGTATTAAATGTTAATTAGTTTTTCCTTTTAGAGAAGGGAACAGTGTGCTTAATATCACATGGAAGTATTAAGGGAATCATCAAGTGTTCCAAAACAAAACACTCCCACGCAGGAACAAGATGGAAAATTGCAGCTCAAATACAAATGGCGGAACATGTGATTTGATTATAAACAGCTCAGGAGACATAAAGTAAATTATATTTAAAGTGCCCCTATTATGGGTTATGAAAGGTTCATATTTTGGTTTGGTTGACATGCATGCAAGGTCAAAAAACACTTTAATTGTATTATAATATGCATTTATTGTTACCTTATTTGCTCAATGACTCCCCAACGATTCGCTCAACGATTAATTTTTCCAAACCCCTCTTTTGCGTGACGCTTATCTGCGGTGATTGATCCGATTGGTCGATTTAATTTCCATTTCATCCTGCCTGTAATGCTTGATAAAGCAGCGTTTGTGAGCGCAGTGCTGCTTTGTGTACAGCGTTACTGGGGAAACAGCTATTTTTACTGCTCCAAAAGTGGCACCTAGTGGCAAAGAATGAATTTGCATTTTCATTCAGACCAATGCGAAAATTGACTGATGGTCAAGGTTTCCCGGGTCGCGCGCAACAAGTGGGCAGGCAATATGCTAATGTTTCATGTTGACATCAACATGAAACGGCTTGGGATTCGTTTTAAAATTTCAATGATTCAGAGTAGACTCTTTTTTTTTTTTGAGAGAGAGACAATAACTTTATACACGGTGCACTTGTGCACTTAAAATTGTGCAGGATGTTTTCATTCACTTTGAGCTGTTACACAGTGCATGAAAGTTAATTTTCAAAAATCCATAATATGATTTAATTAAATCAATAGTACACTGAGAAAAAGAGTAAAAAATAATGCTATAAACAGTTGCACCCCCCTAAGGACGGCCCTGGCTATAAAAATGTTTTTTTTCAGCTTCCTTTTCCCCCCTAAGAATCAGAATCGGCAAAAAAAAAATGTCATGAGACAACTGACTTTTAGTCAGTCATTAGACGTATAAAAATAAAAGCAGAATGTTTTCGATTATATGTTATGCAAAAAATCTATTTCTGCATGGAGAAAATTGTGTATTTTCCTTTCCCGAACTGACTGATATGCTCTGTTTTCAAGATAGCTGAGAGATCCTGTGTAGTTCAGGAAAGGTTTTGATTGATGTAGGTTATGAAAATTTTTTTCCTTTTATTTTTGAAAGTGTCCTCCACTCAGAACGAAGAAGTACAACCATCACAAACCTCAAAACCTGGCGGCTCATAAATTCCACAGACAGCTGCTCTCACACCTGGGGAATGCATATTTTCCGGCATCTCTCTAAAGAAAATCAGGCACCTTCCTCAACGATATCCCAATGAGCTGGAATGCTGGAATTGGAGGGGAAAAGTTTCTGTTTCTCTTTTAGCGTTTGATGCCGGCCTCCCAAATGGCTACCACAGCGTGTGTGGACCGTGGCCGTGTGCCCGAGCCGTGTCCGAGGAAAAGCTGCAGTGAGATAATAAATGTGACGTTGAAAGAAATGTCTGCGTTCTGCACGACCCTTTCATGAGCGCTGTTACACAGGCCCTGCTGGCTGACGTACACCGACCATATGGTCAGATTTTCACGGCAAGACCCCTGATAAGTTCAAATGAGATCCGTGCTCCTTTTTGTCATTTAAAGCCCGCCATTGCATTTGTTTGAAAACAAATGGGGAGCCGCCTTCCCCCCTGATGGCGCCTCGTCTGTGGCCGGGACTGTAATGTGGCTGGGCTTTGATGGTGGACATCACAGATTGAATTATGCCCTTGAGGAAAAGCTATTAGCTCACGTCAAGAGTCCTCATATGTTAAATTAAAAGTGGAAATGACATGCAAGGAGTCTTTTCAGTGAATTAGTCAGAGAGAGAGAGGAAAAAACACTCCAGAAGCAGCAGGGGAAATGCCAATAGGGAGAAGACGAAATTGGCTTCTGTTTAGTAACGTCTGTCTTCCCTTCTCCTCCATCTCACTAAATATGTTTATGTTTAATAATTTATTGATTTTCGGATACATTTTTGTGTAAGCCTCTCCCCATGCCAATATTTATTTAGAATAATCCGTTCGCTCAAATGGCCCGCTGAATCACTGTAGCTTGAGTCATACTAGCCACTTTAAGTGAGACCCAGAGGAAAAGAGTGATTTCAAATACAGACAAACCAACTCCAGCGGTCGCTTCAAGGAAATTCAGATGCAATGCAAGTGTAAAGTGCACTCAAATAAGAACATGTTGACCAAATCATCTGCTGACCAAAGCCTCTTCAAAGAGCT
>NW_015505529.1:380726-389181 GCF_001515645.1 Sinocyclocheilus grahami
CATAGCTTCCTCTTGACTGGGCTAGGCACATTAATGTGGGACACAACTGGAGCTCCGCTGTTCATCTGAATAATATGATTGATTTAGATGTTGTATTAAATGTTAATTAGTTTTTCCTTTTAGAGAAGGGAACAGTGTGCTTAATATCACATGGAAGTATTAAGGGAATCATCAAGTGTTCCAAAACAAAACACTCCCACGCAGGAACAAGATGGAAAATTGCAGCTCAAATACAAATGGCGGAACATGTGATTTGATTATAAACAGCTCAGGAGACATAAAGTAAATTATATTTAAAGTGCCCCTATTATGGGTTATGAAAGGTTCATATTTTGGTTTGGTTGACATGCATGCAAGGTCAAAAAACACTTTAATTGTATTATAATATGCATTTATTGTTACCTTATTTGCTCAATGACTCCCCAACGATTCGCTCAACGATTCATTTTTCCAAACCCCTCTTTTGCGTGACGCTTATCTGCGGTGATTGATTCGATTGGTCGATTTCATTTCCATTTCATCCTGCCTGTAATGCTTGATAAAGCAGCGTTTGTGAGCGCAGTGCTGCTTTGTGTACAGCGTTACTGGGGAAACAGCTATTTTTACTGCTCCAAAAGTGGCACCTAGTGGCAAAGAATGAATTTGCATTTTCATTCAGACCAATGCGAAAATTGACTGATGGTCAAGGTTTCCCGGGTCGCGCGCAACAAGTGGGCAGGCAATATGCTAATGTTTCATGTTGACATCAACATGAAACGGCTTGGGATTCGTTTTAAAAACGACTCATTTCAATGATTCAGAGTAGACTCTTTTTTTTTTTTGAGAGAGAGACAATAACTTTATACACGGTGCACTTTCAGATTTAAAATTGTGCAGGATGTTTTCATTCACTTTGAGCTGTTACACAGTGCATGAAAGTTAATTTTCAAAAATCCATAATATGATTTAATTAAATCAATAGTACACTGAGAAAAAGAGTAAAAAATAATGCTATAAACAGTTGCACCCCCCTAAGGACGGCCCTGGCTATAAAAATGTTTTTTTTCAGCTACCTTTTCCCCCCTAAGAATCAGAATCGGCAAAAAAAAAATGTCATGAGACAACTGACTTTTAGTCAGTCATTAGACGTATAAAAATAAAAGCAGAATGTTTTCGATTATATGTTATGCAAAAAATCTATTTCTGCATGGAGAAAATTGTGTATTTTCCTTTCCCGAACTGACTGATATGCTCTGTTTTCAAGATAGCTGAGAGATCCTGTGTAGTTCAGGAAAGGTTTTGATTGATGTAGGTTATGAAAATTTTTTTCCTTTTATTTTTGAAAGTGTCCTCCACTCAGAACGAAGAAGTACAACCATCACAAACCTCAAAACCTGGCGGCTCATAAATTCCACAGACAGCTGCTCTCACACCTGGGGAATGCATATTTTCCGGCATCTCTCTAAAGAAAATCAGGCACCTTCCTCAACGATATCCCAATGAGCTGGAATGCTGGAATTGGAGGGGAAAAGTTTCTGTTTCTCTTTTAGCGTTTGATGCCGGCCTCCCAAATGGCTACCACAGCGTGTGTGGACCGTGGCCGTGTGCCCGAGCCGTGTCCGAGGAAAAGCTGCAGTGAGATAATAAATGTGACGTTGAAAGAAATGTCTGCGTTCTGCACGACCCTTTCATGAGCGCTGTTACACAGGCCCTGCTGGCTGACGTACACCGACCATATGGTCAGATTTTCACGGCAAGACCCCTGATAAGTTCAAATGAGATCCGTGCTCCTTTTTGTCATTTAAAGCCCGCCATTGCATTTGTTTGAAAACAAATGGGGAGCCGCCTTCCCCCCTGATGGCGCCTCGTCTGTGGCCGGGACTGTAATGTGGCTGGGCTTTGATGGTGGACATCACAGATTGAATTATGCCCTTGAGGAAAAGCTATTAGCTCACGTCAAGAGTCCTCATATGTTAAATTAAAAGTGGAAATGACATGCAAGGAGTCTTTTCAGTGAATTAGTCAGAGAGAGAGAGGAAAAAACACTCCAGAAGCAGCAGGGGAAATGCCAATAGGGAGAAGACGAAATTGGCTTCTGTTTAGTAACGTCTGTCTTCCCTTCTCCTCCATCTCACTAAATATGTTTATGTTTAATAATTTATTGATTTTCGGATACATTTTTGTGTAAGCCTCTCCCCATGCCAATATTTATTTAGAATAATCCGTTCGCTCAAATGGCCCGCTGAATCACTGTAGCTTGAGTCATACTAGCCACTTTAAGTGAGACCCAAAGGAAAAGAGTGATTTCAAATACAGACAAACCAACTCCAGCGGTCGCTTCAAGGAAATTCAGATGCAATGCAAGTGTAAAGTGCACTCAAATAAGAACATGTTGACCAAATCATCTGCTGACCAAAGCCTCTTCAAAGAGCTCTTACCATAGTTGGCCAGCTTTAGTCCCGCCGCTAGGAGATGAGCGCTCAAAGTTATGCCCAGGTTTGAACTCAGACTGGCTCTTTGCAGTGTTTTTGGTCTCATCATCATTACTGGCATGACATTATATACCTTTGAAAGAATATTTCCAGATTTATTATGCAAAGCACTTAGAAACGGATACAATTTCCTCTCTCCGATTTGCGGCGGACAGTGTCAGCCTGTGATTTCAGAGGAATAAATGTTTAGTCACACGGAGTTAGGTTTGGTTTTGTTATTAAGAACATCTGTGCGCCCATCCTTTACAGTTTTCCTTCAAGAAAGTGCATCAGCTCCTCCGAACGTGAAAAAGTCAGCTCTTCACCTGCATCCCAGCCTGGAAAACTGCTAAGATCACTTCCCTCACTGCCTTGAACTCTGCGGTGGGGCAGGAAGGATTTGAATGCTCCTTTGAGCTACGCTCAGTGTTTTTCTCTACGGTCAGTGATGGTCAGGGCAAAGGAAGCGGCCTTTCTAAAGATTTGAGGTTATCAAAATGTCTGCTGTCTTCACTCCTCGTTATCCCGCTTGGGATTCCTGGTTTTATTAGAGGGAGAAAAAGGAAACAGTGCACTTCACTGTGCCCTGCTCTTCAAATCCTGTGGCTGCTGACTATGTTTGTTTAGTGCCGTGTCCCCTGTTCTACACTCACAGACAGCGAGACGTTCACAGCTGCTCAAGCCAAGGCGATATACTGACAAACCTCTCGTATCTCCCCATCAGCGCAGATATTTAGTTATTCGCTTCACCTCCATCCAACACCAATAAACACGTGCCAATATCTCTCCCTGCTTTTCTGTACTGTTCTGTGTCTTTTTTGTCTTTAGTCCTTCCCGACCAGCAATCCTCGCCTGGTGTCGGCTAAACATAGATGTCAGCATCACTCCTCATCCTGAGATTAATTTACGACTTGATGACAGTTTTAAGGGAAGTGACAGAGTGAGAGTGCAGCTCAGCAACAGGTCACTCAACACCTATTAGTGAAATGCAAGGCTGGAAGAGTCCCGGTTCAAACACTGGACAATTCATCCACATTAACTCTCAGTCCAGACTCCACGGTCTACAACAATTTCATTACAATCGGCAGTTTTGTTTTGTAGTTATCTTCCCTTTTAGTGTGCGTAATGACTAGGGCTTTCAATCGATTCCATATTTGAATTGAATGAATTACATGATATGCTGATGAATTAATCAAATTTATAGCAATTAATCATATATATCAGGGGTTTGCAAACTAAAAGGCGGTGTCTGCGGCCAATGGAACATATCTGGGATTAAATATTAACTTTAAATAGTATTATACAACAAAATTAAATTAAATTGAAGATGTTCTTCAGGTTAATGCATATGCAGGTTTTAACATTATTTCTAGATAAAATATGAATCATTTGATTTGGCTTTAGTACAATAGAAATATAAGAGTTATAGGGATCAAAAGTATGGGGTTGATATTTTTCTCTCTTATGCTTATCTATGCTGCATTTATTTGATCAAAAATACCATAAAAAAACAATATTATGAAATATTAACATTTTTAAATAATTGTTTTCTATTTAATACATTTTAGAAGAAGAAAATACTGAAAAGATGCAACAAAAGATTGCTTCAGATATTAGTATGTTTATTTTCTCACTGTTTTTTATGATCTTGCGCATTGAGTACTCTGTATTTAGGATACCTTGTCAAGTACTTCATCCATTCTGTTGCTCTTTATATAACTGTTTTTGAATGCACAAATGTGTTCTGTGTGAATAGCACATTTTGTGGCATAAGTGTGGTTTGAGATGCATTGCTTATACTTACAGCTGAGGATTCACTCACTGCGGCCGAGTAGCACAAATCTTGTTGAATTGTTCTAATGTAAATTTTTTATATTGTAGAATTACTTACAGATTAGGGAGTATGCTTAATTATGTTTTTTTTTTATGTGTTAAATTGAAACTCCTAATAATTTATTTTGCCGGCTCCCATTCACATCCATTTGTGTGTATTTGAGTGTGTATCTCTGCTTGGCTGATGGTATCTGAAGTGTTGTTCTGTGTGAAACAGCCAGTATTCAGTGTTTTGGGAGACTCTTGTATGTTTGAGATACGGAGGGCAGGCTTTTACAGTGCGGGTTAGTGCGGGATTCGGACAGTGACACCGCATGGCTTCTGTTCTAGGATGAATTCCACATGCAAGTCCTTATCTCTCAGCTCATGACCCTTTTTCTCCTTGGCTTTTTCAAAAACTTACTGATGTAAAGAATAATTCAATAGGCCCTAATATTTTTTCTCAAATGCCAAGACTAAAATTAGGCCTTCCAAAGCAGCTTAAAAGCTTCCATTTGAAGCCGCTTTATAAGCAAATGACAGCCATTATGTGGTATCTGTACAGACTCTTGGAGTGTATATGTATGTGTTGAGCTTTAACAACGTCATTATATTCACTGAACAGAAATATAAAAGATCAGTGGTTTTCTGGTTTTGACAACTGTGGTAAAATTGTACTTGCTAAATATAAGTTAAAGTGGTTATGTTGTCCAATACAAGTGAAGTGAAATTAAATTCCTCTCGAAAACAACATTTTTAATAATATGCATTTGACTGCAAATTTAAAGACATTTTCTTAACATATGTATACATAAACATATTATAAACGGTGTCTTTCAGATTACACTTAAACATCTTAAAACACTAAGAAAATGGCAGTGAAATAATAAGCCAAAAAAGTTTTTTTTTTTTTTTTTTTTACTTGCATGAAGTATGAATGTGTGATTGTACTATGTTTTTGTTTACAAGCACAGTATTTTGTTTGTGGATGTGCAATTTTTGTTCGAATCTCTTGAGCGATTTCATTCATATGCAGGACATACTGTCTTGATTCTTTACATCCCAACTGTCTCTCATTTCTTGTCAGTAATGTGACTGATTTTGCTGTTTTACTCCTGATGCCAATCACCAAAAACAGACTTACTTTCTTTCTCTCTATATTCTTATTCTCATTTGTGACTCTTTTTTTTATTATTTTTTTTTAGCAAATCCAAGCCACCTCCCCAGATCTCTCCCAGTAAGTCCAGTGGTGGGGAGTTCTGCGTGGCTGCAGTCTTCGCCCCCTCCCGCTCTTGGTTCATCACCAACCCCAACATGAAGAGAGAGAAAGGTCTGACATGGCTTACAACCCTTAGTGCATGAGCATCTTATTTTGAGCTTTATTTAGACATGATTTTTAAGCTTTAGCTAAATTAAGTGGTTTGAATATTGATGAAATATGTATCGTGATTAATTGCATCCACAATAAAAGTTTTTGTTTACATAATGTATGTGTGTGTACTGTGTATATTTATTATGTATATATAAATACACACACATGCATGTATATATTTAAGTATAATATAAATTATTTGAAAGTGAAAGTGACGTGACATGTGGCCAAGTATGGTGACCCATACTCGGAATTAGTGCTCTGCATTTATCCCATCCAAAGTGCACACACACAGCAGTGAACACACACACACTGTGAACACACACCCGGAGCAGTGGGCAGCCATTTTTATGCTGCGGCGCCCGGGGAGCAGTTGGGGGTTCGGTGCCTTGCTCAAGGGCACCTCAGTCGTGGTATTGAAGGTGGAAGAGAGCGCTGTACATTCACTCCCCCCACCTACAATTCTTTGCCGGTACGAGACTCGAACCCGCAACCTTTGGGTTACGAGTCCGACTCTCTAACCATTAGGCCACGAATTTCATATTCTATAGAATATGAAAGTATAGAATATAAATATATACATGTAAATACATGTAAATATTTTCGAAATATATACTGTATGTGTGTGTCTTTATATATACATAATAAATATACACAGTGCACACAAGGCCACGAATTTCATATTCTATAGAATATGAAAGTATAGAATATAAATATATACATGTAAATACATGTAAATATTTTCGAAATATATACTTTGTGTGTGAATTTATATATACATAATAAATATACACTGTACACACACATACATTATGTAAACAAAAACTTTTATTTTGGATGCAATTAATCACGATACATATTTCATCAATATTCAAATCACTTAATTTAGCTAAAGCTATATATACACACACACATATATGTATATGTGTGTGACTGTGTATAGTATTTATTATATTTTCTTATATTTTAGTTAGTACAGTATGTTTTTACATTCTATTTCTTTATTATTTGTTAATAGCTCTGGCATCTCCTTTTTGTTTATTTCTTTGATCCTTTAAGTGGTACCAGATGGAACTGCAAAATCTGTTCCACAAAAAAATTCTGAGGTCATGTTAGAAACCAAAATCTTTAATAACTTGTTCTTGACTTTTCTTCCCTGTTAGATCAGTCTCGGCAGGCTGTCGTTGAATCACTGTACATCCTGAGTTGCTACGGAAATCTGGTGGAGCATGTGCTGGAACCTCGTCCAATCAGCACGGCACAAAAGATAGGCGACGACACGCCTCTGGAGCTGAACACCTGTCCGAGAGCCTGTTGGAATCTAGCCAGGTGTTGCCCCGGGGCTCTCAGCACCACACCTATTTACCTGCTTTTACACTTCAACTTCAGTCCGACAGAAGCACCTGACATGACCCACTGCAGTCATATCGTTTACATAAAACAGCTTATATGGCGCCTTAATGAGGGCAAGCAAATGATTAACGTCACGGCTTTTCACCAACCCAGACGCTGAGCTCAGTCATAATGCAATAAAACTTGTGACCAAGAGAAGAAAATGGAAACAGGCAGGGGTTGCTCTCAGAATGGCTTTCTGATCTGATTGTACATGTTAAATGATTGTATGTACTGAGCTGTATAGCTCGTGTGGCCCACATGAGATGGGAGAAATGAAAGGTCCGTCGGGCTGTGGAGAGTTTTGAGTCCATTATAGCTCAGCTGGAGACTGTAATATACATCTGGCCCTTTGATATGCGCTTCCTAAATTGATTTCTATGTTTGTTTTGAGTAGGACACCGCAGTGGAATGAGCTACAACCACCTTTCCACAGCAACCACCCCTTGGTGCTGGCCTCAGACTTTGTGCAGTGCTATCAATACCTCCTGGCTGGATGTAAGTATGTCTGTCTCACTGGAGATGTTTGTTTTTAACCCTTATTGGTGCACCACTACACAAGAAACATGAACAATAAACTCAATCTTTCTTGTCTGCATGTTCTTGAACGGTCACAGAGATAAACCCGTTCCGTTTGACGTAGAAGTTGGTGAAGCGCTTTTCTTTCTCAAGTGCTGTTGTGAATCAGGGCTTTTTCACTCGCTAGTACATCCGTGCCCTGAACCTCATCATAGCGCCAAATTAACCCAGCGTTCAGATTAAACCAATTAGTGTGGTTTTAAACTCATGTAATTTAATAACAAGTGCAGAGAGAGCTTGAGCACTTTAGGTTGACGTATGAAAGGCAAGAGAATGCAACTCGAGGGCAGAAGGCTCACGGATGACCACACATCTAATATATCTTGAATAAGTGAGCATTGTTGCGTTAGCTGGATAATCATAAACATTAATGAGTAATTAGCTGTCTGGGTCCTTCAGGCCAGGCTTCACATTTCTTCTCTGCCACTAAAGCCCAAGTGCTCTAGGCCTGACGGGTAGAATATTCTCTGGAAGTCGGTCTAATCACCATGCATGTGTCAGAGTGATGAAATAGCCGTGCATGAGCGGTCATGGCAGTGGCTCTCTGTGGATGCGGTCCACCAGGGGGCAAAGAAAGGCATAATGAGCTTGTTCAGTGCATTAACGTTAATGTCTAATTAAAATAAGCCAGAGATCCTTGCACCGTGCACTTCTGTTACAGCTGAACCTCACCAACCTGACACTCAGAAGAGTATGTGCATATGCATGTGGCTGTGTTTGCCTTGCGCCCCCGGCCCTCAGTGTGCTGAACAGCCCACGACATGCCACCTTTGATTGCTTGCTGCATTATGTCGCACCATGAGCAGCAACTACTGACGTATCCAGTGATTATATATACTGGATATAGTAT
>NW_015505529.1:389501-390908 GCF_001515645.1 Sinocyclocheilus grahami
TTACCCCCCCCCCCCCCCTCCCCGAGTATTCCGTTTTTTTGTTTTACTCAAAAATATTAATATCCAAATTATTTATATATATATATTATGTGTGTTTGTGTATACATATTTTGTCATTTTAGTCAATTCCACTCTAGAATTTGATATACTGTATGAAAATAGCATTTTAGTTCAAAATGTAACCAAATATTCATATATTTTATATATTAATTTTAACATGTATTATCAGGACATTATGGACTATGTTTGGGTCATTTAAAACACTATTTTAAACTATTTTTAAATTTGTTTAATAACTTGCAATGTTTTTTTCGTGCAATATTTTTGTTTTAATTTAAATAATTATAATGATGCTCTTTTTTCTTTTACACATTTATGCATCTGATTACAGAAACCACGTACAGTATATATGTATATTTTATATATATCTATATATATATATATACAGTGGGAACGGAAAGTATTAAGACCCCCTTAAATTTTTCTCTGTTATATTGCAGCCATTTACTAAAAACAATGAAAATAGCATTTTAGTTCAAAATGTAACCAAATATTCATATATTTTATATATTAATTTTAACATGTATTAACAGGACATTATGGACTATGTTTGGGTCATTTAAAACACTATTTTAAACTATTTTTTAATTTGTTTAATAACTTGCAATGTTTTTTTCGTGCAATATTTTTGTTTTAATTTAAATAATTATAATGATGCTCTTTTTTCTTTTACACATTTATGCATCTGATTACAGAAACCACGTACAGTATATATGTATATTTTATATATATATATATATATATATATACAGTGTATATATGTAACGATACACTAATTCGTATTGAACCATTCAGTATGAAGCTTTCGGTTCGGTACACATTACAAAACCAAACTATTCGATTCGTTGGACTAAACCTATTACATTTGGAAAATAAAACAGCTTAAAGTGTGTGAAATATAATGTTCTCAGTGCCACTGTGCTCAACAAGGCAGCCCAAACGACGTAACAGGCAACGTGCTGTCTGCTTAGTGGCGTAACGTTAGTGGATGGGCACGCAGGACACGCACTGCGAAAGGCCCCGCAATAACCTCCCCTTGCTGGGTTGGGTCACTTCAAAAGACGATGATCTTGTATTGACGATAGCCAGAGATACTGTCAAAAACATAAATTGTTGGCAATATTAAGCTATTTGGCATTTCCAATTAATGTAGGCCTGTTGCATTCGTATTTTTATTAGGCCTATTATTTATTATTATTATTATTATTATTATTAGTAAGTTACTTTTATTATTAAATTAAAATTACAATTAATTTGCCCCACAATAATATTGACTGACGTGCTGCGAGGATAACAAAAGACGAGGCCATATATTTACTCCGCAATTAACATGTTTTTAAAAAAAAA
>NW_015505529.1:391864-435500 GCF_001515645.1 Sinocyclocheilus grahami
GTGTGAAATATAATGTTCTCAGTGCCACTGTGCTCAACAAGGCAGCCCAAACGACGTAACAGGCAACGTGCTGTCTGCTTAGTGGCGTAACGTTAGTGGATGGGCACGCAGGACACGCACTGCGAAAGGCCCCGCAATAACCTCCCCTTGCTGGGTTGGGTCACTTCAAAAGACGATGATCTTGTATTGACGATAGCCAGAGATACTGTCAAAAACATAAATTGTTGGCAATATTAAGCTATTTGGCATTTCCAATTAATGTAGGCCTGTTGCATTCGTATTTTTATTAGGCCTATTATTTATTATTATTATTATTATTATTATTAGTAAGTTACTTTTATTATTAAATTAAAATTACAATTAATTTGCCCCACAATAATATTGACTGACGTGCTGCGAGGATAACAAAAGACGAGGCCATATATTTACTCCGCAATTAACATGTTTTTAAAAAAAAAAGGTATTTTAAAACAGGTCTATACAATGAATCATACACCTATGATTAAAATATTAACACTTCAGTCATCAATAAAAATCAATGAAATAAAAAGCTTTCAAAAACAACCTGTTTAACACAAAATATGTTTCTTCAAAAAAGAATTTTCACTATGTAATATTAGAAGTAGTTAGCTATATACCGTTATCAGCATATGTTGAAGTAGATTTGTCTCGCCGTCTCTGAGAGAATGTGCGGCGTCAGATGGCGAAAGCTCCGTCATTGCATTTTTACTTTCCCTTTCTGTATAGTGAATTGAATTGAGATTAAGACGTTCACCGGCGTAACTCTTGCGCAAAGTTTGCACGTTGCTTGTGTGTGATATCCATAGGCTCGCCTTCATGGTCTAAAACAGAAATATTTCCAACATTGTGACGTAACCAATTACCCCCGTACTGAACAAACCGAACCGTGAATTTTGTGAACTTTTACACCCCTAATATATATATATATATATATATATATATATATATATATATATATATATATATATATATATATATATATATATACAGTATATATGTGATGTTATTTTTTCTTATTTTCTTGTTATATTTTCATTGAAATACTTATCAGAATGATGCACTTTTTTTCTTCTTGTCTTCATTAACGTTGATAAAATCAAGAAACCTTTTATTACCAAATGTTTCTATGAATACATTTACTTGATTGATCACTGAGATCTTCTTAGCAAAGCAGTTGAAGGCAGGAAGTGATGCAAGCATAAAGAAGCTTTAGCTGGCCGTTAATGTTATCAGGCTGTCGTTTTCTTTGTAATTAGTTTGTAAAAGGCCACTCTGAAAGGGGAGAATACAAAGAAAGATGGCGGAAGAGAGCTGGAGATAGCAGAGGGGCATCAGTAGCGGACCGTTCCCAGGCTCAGCGGTCTCAGAAAGGTGCGGATTGCGTGCCTTTACCCTCAAACTATGAGGACTTGCAGCGAGCAGGGCTTTGCGATTGACAGCTCGGGTCTTGCTTCTAGATTGGATGACCTGGCTGATTAAAAATGCAGCATGTGGACGGTAGGGTCAGAGGAGCTGGAGCCTGCACGACTGGTGATAAAAGCAACCGTGGCGCCACTTCTTGGTCACTATCTCCACCTGTCCATCTGCCCAGCCTTTGGCAGCACTCGGGAAGGGGAGCATTACCCAGCCACTGCTGATGATACCCAGATGATGGGTAGATAACAAGGACACGTTGGCCCAGCGAAGCTCCTTCGGTCCAACTGAACGCGCTCAGGGAATCCTCAGCTTGCGACATTAGCTGTCGTTGAGCAGAGAGAGTGGCGGCTGTGTGTCTGAGAGCTCTCTAATGAATGAGCCCAGGTTTCTTAAGGAAAGGTGCGAGGGTTTCGTTCATAACTGCAGGAAGGTGCAGCCCATGACCCTTACAACTTAAATGCTGCTTTTATTTAGCATAATCTTTCATTGTATTTTTGGAACGCAGTGAGCAGAATACACCCAAACGCCTCTGGGATTGAATAGCTATCTTCCTAGTATACTAAATAGAAAATTTTATAAAATTTGTATGTTTACTTTTTTTAAAAGTGACAGAGTAGAAAAAAATAGCGATAGTAATAGCAGAAACATCTGATGCAAGGGTTTATAAGCCAAACCCGAGTCCACAATTCTTCTTGCAGCTTATTTAACTGAACATTTCAATGTATATAGAAAGTGGCCTTATACAGTATTCATTTTTAGCATGAAAAGTGACAGAGTAGAAAAAAATAGCGATAGTAATAGCAGAAACATCTGATGCAAGGGTTTATAAGCCAAACCCGAGTCCACAATTCTTCTTGCAGCTTATTTAACTGAACATTTTAATGTATATAGAAAGTGGCCTTATACAGTATTCATTTTTAGCATGGACTAACCATTAAAAAAATGCATTTAAATAAATAAACTGTTTCATTTTTATGTAAATATTTAGATTCACAAATTTACTACTATATAAATATGACTTTAAAAATATATAAATACGTATACGTTACTATAAAATATGTAAATAAATACCATTTTAAATATACAGATTTGATTGGTTTCAGAATAAATAATAAACTTAAAATGGATGAATTCATTAATTAATTGACTTTATTTATTTATTTATTTCGGGGGAATATGGGGAAAAATAACAGCAGTACCACAATTCTTCACACACCCTTGTTGATCATTTGATGTGCATTAAAAGTGGCCTTAGACATCATGCATTGAATTAAAGATAATTATGAATTAATTAATTTTTCAAAAAATGTATACATTACTAAATATCTCAATAATACACATTTACATATTCACATATTTTCTTTTTCACATATTCACTTTTTTTATATAATGGAAAAAAATACACAAACACTGTTTTTTGTATATTGTTTTTAGTAACATTTAGTATTAGGATACTGATTTATTTGTTTGTGTGTTAAATCAAGTCATTTAAAATGAGAAGTCTTAATTTTTTCGAGGTAGTGTGAGGGAAAATATCTACACTAAAAGCAACAACATTAACAAAACCCAGTCTGGCTTTTGTTTCCAGGTGTCAATGCGTACACCGTTATGCACCTGAACAAACATTATTTAACTGAAAGCTTGTTTGTACATGCTCTGTGTGTTGGTGGCCAAAGCAAATTTGTAACCAGGCTGTGACTGTGATACTGCGGGTTTATGCGGTCAGGGCCTGTTTCCTGTCCTTATACTGTTGCTCACACTCTAACTCACAACAGATAAACTGCTCTTAACAGTCCAGGAGCCCTCGACCTCTTAAGCCCGGCCATTATGAACCCACTGTATCCTGATCTACAGAGCCAGCTACTGTTCTTATGCTTCAATTATTTATTAGTCAACACTTATTGTCCCCCTGGGCTTTGGAAGGGGTGGAGGAGGAAGGCCAGAGCTTGATTGTGTTTAAGAGGTAACATGGTCTGGCTCTGTTCTGACCCATCAGAGGTCGGTAAGTCACTCTACGATTTATGTCCGCATAATGCAGCTTGCTGGGATAGCGGAGGCCGTGCTCTGGCAGCAGCTAGTGTTACTGTGATTGAGTGGGATGGATAGCGAGCAGATTTCCCCTTCGAGTGGAGGTGTCGGTGTATCTGTTACTCACACAGTAGTGACTGTGCCATGAACCTGGCAGGAACACCTCATCAAGTGTATCTGAACACCTGGTGTGTGAGCACTTATGTCTGCAAGACAGATAGAGAGAAGAAGAGGCAACAAGAGCGACGGGCTCCTTGTGTTCTCCAGATGAGGGCTTGACATCTTTATTATTCACTGCTGTATTATGTACATTGGTAACAAAGGCATGTGTTTGCCTGGAGGTGGGAAGGGAAACCACTGATTGTGCACATTAGTCTGAATACTTGGCGCCTGCTTAGCGAAGCCTCCAAGTGCTCCATCTGTCACTGCCCGTGCTGTCTCTGCTGCTGACAGCTCTGCACTCTTTCATCTGTTCTGCTGTTGCTCACATACCAAAACATACTGTGAACATTTTTGCTGGCTTTCCATAGCCCAAAAATGTTAATTACTAAGTGGGTGTTTTATTGATGCTTTTATGCAAAGTGATGTTACCTGCACTTCTTACAGAGTCATCATAATTTGCTGTTTACTCTTTATTGTTAGCAAGGTGACATTTATTTATTTATTTTTAGTACATAACTAATCTGAAATATATATTTTGGTACATAACTAATTTTTTTTCTGTCTCTTTGCAGTGGCTCCGCCTGGCAGCCCTGGCCCCATTACCCGACATGAGTCGTATGACAGTCTGGCATCCGATCACAGTGGCCAGGAGGACGAAGAATGGCTCTCACAGGTGAGTGTTAATGCATCAGTTAATGCAATTGTTGCTGGTATAAGTCATAAATAATTTCTTACCCCATTGTCAGCTGTGTTCACCCATCATGAATCTGGTCACATTTTTATCCTTTTTTCCCAACTTTTGTCATCCAAAATATTATGCATGATTGCCTGATTTATTAGAAAACATTTTTTTGTCTTATTTTAGTGTTATTTATATAATACTGTAGTATTTAGAATTAGCTTTTTTATTTTTACTTATTAATCATTTATCTTAAACTCATTGAGTTTTTTTGTTTGTTTTGGCAATTTTGTTATGTGATTTTGTAATTTTATTAGTTGTTTTTCACCTTTCATGTCTAATATTTATATTTTATTTTATTTCATCTTTATTTTAACAAACAGTTTTAATAGTTTTAACATAACAATAACTCTATCCATCCATCCATCCAAACATGTACATTGAGATCCAAAAGTCTAAGAACATAATAAAAATGGTTCTTGTTTGCCATTTAATATGCTTATTTTAAATTACAAAAGGTATTATCAGCATAACCATTTTAATCAAAAGTTGTAATCGATCGATTCAATATTTCCTAGTATTCTGCTTAATAACAACAACACTTGAGTGCAGAAGTAGTTAGAATATTAAATATTTCATAAATATTTATTTCACATCATGAAATATTTTAGTTTAAACTTTTCAAAATCTCACAACTTTTATTTCCCATTTTAAATTAGGTTCATAATCCCAGATTTACAATGTGGTCTGAGACTTTTGTAAGTTTTATGATCTAATACTCTGGGCTATGCAGATGCAGCATGCCCAGCATGTGTGTGGCAGTTTTTGTGTGGCCTGACCAGCCCCAGCCAAAGCTCTTAAACCTTAAGGTTGTTAATGCACCAGCGTTAGCGACAGCATACATCCCCCATCACATCCCGCCTGCCTAATGACACCATTAACACTTGCAGCGACAGCTATTGGCTAAACACAGCCTAAACCCTGTTGATGGCTCTATTTATCTGCTTTATATGCGATTGCAATTAGTTTGCTTGTCTGTTACGTGGCAACATAGCATAAAAAACACAGTTCTCTGTGAGTGCTATGGCAGCAGGCTGTGTGTAATAAGTGCTGTCAGTGTGAGGCGGCCGCAATATGGCGGGCTCAAGGCGAAGTGCGGAAGGGGGCAACATCTGGCCATGGCCCCCACGAAAGCAGAAAAAAGACAGCGCCGCGTCTGTTTCTCTCAGGGCTGTGTGGCACCATTGGTGTTACCTACAGAGAAAAAAACACACACATACCTCTGGCCTCATTTACACACATGTGACAGGAAGAGGACAGAAGAGTTGACCCCACGCCATGCTCTTTCAGAAAAGATGGAGAAATGAAGAGGAGAGAGGGATGCTGGCTGGATGGACGGTCGTCTTCTCCACTTCTCCCTCTCTCTTGCTTCATGATGTTAGTGTCTTTCTGTGCCATGTTAATGCGGTCCACTGGGGAGGAAGAGTGGCGTCTGTCTAACCTCCCTTCCCTTCCCCAGATTTGATACTGCTGGTCAAAAACAGACACTTGTCCACATGGTGTGTGTGTGTGTGTGTTTCTTTGTGCATATTTGAACTGTTGGTGTCACAACAACCCCAGTTTAAGAGTCCTTAAATATGGTATTATATAAAGTTTTTTTTTTTTTTTTGTTTAATGTTATTATAAATTTTATATGATATTAGTGCTGTCAAACGATTAATTGCATACAAAATAAAAGTTTTTGTTTGCATAATATTTGTGTGTTCTGTTATGTTATTATGTACTGTATATATAAATACACACACATACAGTATATATTTTGATAATATTTACATGTATTTACATGTCTATTTATATGAATGTAATTTATATTATAAATAAATATATTTAATATATGAACATAACATATTTTTCTGAAATATATACATCCATGTGTGTGCATTTATATATACATAATAAATATACACCGCACATATACATATATTATGTAAACAAAAACTTTTATTTTGGATGCGATTAATCGTTTGACAGCACTATATGATATTAGTTATGTGTTTCAGCTATTATAAAGTGTTTTTCAGTTAAGTTTCATGTATTAGATTTCGAAGATGTGCTAAGTGATGAAAACAAAATGGAACATCACTTTTTTTTAATCACTTAATTTTAATAGTCATATGAAATTTAGGAATAAAATAAAATTAAATATTTTAAGAAAAATTATTATTATTATTATTTTCTTTAAATGCTATATATACTGTACCTGTACATGGACCCCCAGTAATAATATAAAATAGTTAATAATTTTAATAATTAGTGCATATTTGAACTGTTGGTGTCACAACAACCCCAGTTTAAGATTTTGATAATATTTACATGTATTTACATGTCTATTTATATTAATGTAATTTATATTATAAATAAATATATTTAATATATGAACATAACATATTTTTCTGAAATATATACATGCATGTGTGTGCATTTATATATACATAATAAATATACACCGCACATATACATATATTATGTAAACAAAAACTTTTATTTTGGATGCGATTAATCGTTTGACAGCACTATATGATATTAGTTATGTGTTTCAGCTATTATAAAGTGTTTTTCAGTTAAGTTTCATGTATTAGATTTCGAAGATGTGCTAAGTGATGAAAACAAAATGGAACATCACTTTTTTTTAATCACTTAATTTTAATAGTCATTGTGTGTTCTGTTATGTTATTATGTACTGTATATATAAATACACACACATACAGTATATATTTTGATAATATTTACATGTATTTACATGTCTATTTATATGAATGTAATTTATATTATAAATAAATATATTTAATATATGAACATAACATATTTTTCTGAAATATATACATCCATGTGTGTGCATTTATATATACATAATAAATATACACCGCACATATACATATATTATGTAAACAAAAACTTTTATTTTGGATGCGATTAATCGTTTGACAGCACTATATGATATTAGTTATGTGTTTCAGCTATTATAAAGTGTTTTTCAGTTAAGTTTCATGTATTAGATTTCGAAGATGTGCTAAGTGATGAAAACAAAATGGAACATCACTTTTTTTTAATCACTTAATTTTAATAGTCATATGAAATTTAGGAATAAAATAAAATTAAATATTTTAAGAAAAATTATTATTATTATTATTTTCTTTAAATGCTATATATACTGTACCTGTACATGGACCCCCAGTAATAATATAAAATAGTTAATAATTTTAATAATTAAAAATGTGAAATAGATATAATATGAATATATATACTTTAGGAACATTTATTATTATTATTATTGTTATTATTATTATTATTATTTTTTAAATTTTCATATATGTCTACTTATTGAAAACATTTGTTCTAATAAGAAATGTTTCCGATTGCGAATTGTGATTGTTATAACTGTTGATGTTGTGCGAGTGGAGAAAAATAATAATACATTTTGATAAAATCCTGATGCATAGAATAAAGTCCTCTTTGATACTCCTGACTATTGTGCATTCAAAAATATATAACTTTGCTGAAGTTAAATTTGTTGCAAAAGCTGTTTAAGTGCTCATCTCTTTTGGCGTTATACTTTACAGGTGGAGATTGTGACCCACACAGGCCCTCACAGGAGACTCTGGATGGGCCCTCAGTTTCAGTTCAAGACCATCCATCCATCGGGTCAGACCACTGTTATCTCCTCCAGCTCCTCTGTACTGCAGTCACAGGGGCCCAGCGACACCCAGCAGCCTCTCCTTGATTTCGACACAGACGACCTGGACCTGCACAGCCTCAGGTGCCGACACTAAACACACAATGCTGCTCACATTACCAGCTGCCATCATCAACACCCAATTCACAATGTGACAGCATAGACTCATGTTACTAACCACAGAAATTCACTAAATACACATATTGACCAACTGTAGCCAGCACTTGCACTGTACGAACACTGCTATCTCTCTATCTATCATTCGTTTCATCATTTGTTCATCTGTCAATTTATCTGTCATCTGTCATTCTGTCTGTTGTTTTATCATTCTGGATGTCTCCCTGTCTGTCTCTGTTGTCTCTGTTCTATCATTTTATCTTTCTATAATTTCAAAATTTGGTGGCGTTTTTACAACAAATATTGAGAAATGTTTAATTAATATATAAATTCTGTATTAATCAGCATACCATGCCATTAAACAAGATTTATAGACCCTCTTAATTCACACTTCACATCGCTAACTGTCGTCACGCATGCTATTGTAGCTAATGCTAGTGTAATGTTCATTAATCTTCATTTGATCCTCTAACTCTAGCACATTATATTCTAATTCTATTTTATATCTATTTGTTTTCTTTTTCTTTTTTTAATTTAAAAAACACTTGACCCCTTAACACTTGCAGTCTATTCTATTTCTATTTTAACTACTTGTTTTCTTAAAAAAAGCCTATAACACTAGCATTGCCTATTCTTTTTATATTCTATATACTTGTTTTCTTTTTATTTGTTATAAAAAATGACCCTCTAACTCTAGCATTCTCTATTCTTTTTCTATTCTTTTGACTTGTTTTATTTTTATTTAAAAAAAGACCCACTAACACTAGCATTTCCTATTCATTTTCTATTTTATCTTCTTGTTTTTTAAAATTTATTATAATAAAAACCCTTGCTACATGTACTGCATTAGGCTAACTGAGACTTGTCACAGCACTTACATATTATTGCTCTTTTGTTGGTTTTGATTGCTTCTGTTATCCTCATTTGTACAGAAAGTCGCTTTGGATAAAAGTGAATGTAAATGTAATGTGTAGGAGTCTTAATTCACAATTTTTGGATATCTCTTGTCCTTGTGTTGCAGGATCCAGCCAGTGCGTTCAGAACCCGTTAGCATGCCTGGTTCCTCTCGCCTGGTGGCCGACCGTAGAGGCCAGTCGACAGTCATAGATACCGGCTCAGGTAAGACCGCTGGCTGCTCTTATGGTTTTTCCCACAGGATTACAAACAACAGTTATCAGTATGACGAATCTGCAAGAATCCTCTCTAGCTTGACTCCACTTTCTTTGCTGAGCATGTGAACACTTTAAACTTCATGGTATGTTACACAGAAACTGTTACAACCCGGCTGAAAAACTATCAGCAGTCTACATTTGGTAAATAGGCTTATTGTGACCTTTGCGTTAGATTAGATGGATGTTGTTTAAAGGGATTTTGATTTTCCATTCCTCCAGTTGTCATGTTAAGATAATCCAATCAACAAAAGCTTGTACTTTTAAAAGATTTCTCTCCATTTTGAGCCTCCATATATGTAGTTATACAGTCTAAACAAAACAAGAGAGAAAATCAATTTCAGGGAAGCAAAGTACACTGCTCTGTTTGCTCTTTTTCGGTCGCGAAGTGATATTTTGCTGTGTATGCTCACACATACATGTGTACGGCACAGTCTTTCATGTTTCATTGAAATCAAAGCACCGCATTTGCAATGCTCTGAAATGTGGTTTGTCAGTAGAAGGTAGGCCATGTTGACTGTTGTGATGGTTAGTGCTTGGCCTGTAGACACACATTAGCTGCATGGCACTGTCAGGAGTTTTCATCTTTGAGATTGCACTGACTCTCTGCGGTGTCTTCAGACATACCTGCTGTTCCTTTGCATCTAGTGACTTCCTGTCAAGAAAACTGTGTTGTCATCATCTCACGTCGCCCCTCCTTTAAACCTTCACCTCTAAAAGAAAGAAAGTAACCATCTTTATCACACAGCTCCCCTCCCTCTCTTTCTCTCTTCTCCGGCCCGTCTGGAAGAGAGCTGCCGGAGTCGTCTTTATGGGCCGATGCTTATCAGTCTGTGTGTGATTGCTCAGCTCTCAGGGCTTCAAGCAGTGTGGCGCCTCCTCTTATCAGTGCTCATCGCTTTGTCTTTGTGCCTTCAAAAGACCGCACAGCAGACGCACCTCCTCTACCGCGATGTCTCTCTCTAGTCTCTGTGATTTTAGTCTTGAAGGATCTGATGCTGTCCTGCAGTACAGTGTCTCTGTCTTGTTTTCTGTTTAGGCCCGGTTTAGACTGTCTCGCCCATTTGCCCAGTTTTATGTCTTCTTGCATTGAAGTGCATTCTGTTCCAATACCTAGTGAGCCTAAGTAGACACTAAGTAGGCATTTTTAAGGCAACTTAATTGCCCTAAAGCCAGCATTTATTTATATGGTTATTTCAGATGCCCAAGGCATCTGAATTTTTTTCCTCCAGAGCTTAACCTGTTGACTAAAATGTAGAATAAAATAAAATAATTAATATATAATATATTTACGTTTTATGTTTACATTTTATTATATTTTATTCTATATTGTATATATATATATATATATATATATATATATATATGAATAATAGAATGTATAACTAACTAGCTAAAGGGTGTTTTCTCCAGAACTTCATTTGTTGGCAAATTTGTAGAATAAAATAAAATAAAATGTATTAATAAAAATATTTGTATTTCATTTTTATTATTAGAACTTTAGTCTCGAATAAACAAAATTGTCAACATGTTTTTTTTATTTATAATTTTTACATCTTGCAACACAGCACATACAATGTGCATACAGTATGTACTTTTTTCTTTTTATAAGAAAAAAGTTATTTTTAGCATTTTAATTTAATTACAAATAAAATAATTATACAGTGGTGTGAAAAAGTGTTGGCCCCCTTCCTGATTTCTTATTTTTTTGCATGTTTGTCACACTTTAATGTTTCAGATCATCAAACTAATTTAAATATTAGTCAAAGATAACACAAGTAAACACAACATGCAGTTTTTAAATGAAGGTTTTTATTATTAAGGGAAAACAAAATCCAAAACTACATGGCCCTGTGTGAAGAAGTGTTTGCCCCCCTGTTAAAACTGTGGTTTATCACACCTGAGTTCAATTCCGCTAGCCACACCCAGGCCTGTGGTCAGTTTGGTGGTTTTCAATCATATAAATTGCATAAGCTAATTGTTTAACAAACAAGCCCAAGTATGCATGTACTGCATCCAATCAGTCATCACAACGTTAGCCTACTACACACACACACTGCAGAGACGTTGGTGCTGATGTAAATGTCGACAGCCACACTTATGACGAGGGCTCAGCAGACAGACGTTATGATTCATGAGTGACAAGTTTTTAGCATGATAAGTTATAACGTATCTGATTTTGAATGTAGTGACTGTATATTCAAGTAATCACAATGCCTAAATATAAGTTAAAGAGTTGGGAGAGTGACTCAACTCTCAAAACGTGAATTATTGTGGAGTGAGATGACACGAAGGCTCTATCACTGCAACTCCGAAATCAAAGCACATTTGAATTAATCAAAACCGAAACTAAATATGTTGGTTTATACGGTCCTGTCTTTTATCTTTTAAACGGTCCAGATTGATAAATCCTTTAAAACTGCTAGACATGATTAGTTTTGACAGTGCAAAGTTCTGTATTATGTTCTACAATATGAACTTAACAAGAGGCTTCCAGTTCTGTGTAAAATTATAGAGCGACACGAAGGTAAGCGCATTATTGTTTTTTTTGTTTTTTTAATAGTCAGATTATAATTCAGTATGTAGCCTATCAATGAATGACATCGTTTTGACTGTCATGGTGTGTGCATGAACGAGTGTGAAATACCTGCAACGTTGCTTTTTCCTATCACTTATATTGGGCACTTTTTGCATTTAAATTGGATTATTCTGACTGCTGACGTTGAAAATGATGCATTTCTTGATTGCTGTTTTGACAGTGTCTGCTTGAATATTTTATTCATGTTCGGTAGCCTAATTCCCTTTAATGTAGGCTATTTGCCCCGATACGATCCGTTTTATAAATTATTTTGTCAACATTATTTTGTTTAAAGGAGTTAAAAATGGCCCTTATCAACCTTGATTTACATATTCCATCACATTATTTTGACAGTTAAAGTTTTGGGAGGGTTTTTGTGAGCGTGAGCTTTTGGGCTGGAAATCGTCCATCCAATCTGGCAACACTGGTCGAGAGATTTCCTCAGTCTAGAATTTACCATTATGCATGTATTTTAGATGCCTAAAAGGGTCCTTTTTTCCCCTCCTCCAGAACACAAAATGAATTAAAATACAGTAAAATAAAATGAAAAAAAAAACAAATTATAAAATAATTTAAATTTTAAAAAAAGAAAAGAATTAATACCAAAAAAGAGAAAAATTTATGTATAAGTAAACGTTTTATCTCAGATGCCCAAAGAGCCCCCCCCCCGAACACAGAAGAAAATAGAGTAGAAAATAAATAAAATAATTAAATCAAGTAAAAAATAAAATAAATAAAATATAAAAAATAAATTTAAAAAACATTGTAAAATATTTTTTCTCAGATGCCTTTTTTCATAAAACACAGAAGAAAATAATAGAAAATTCTATATAATATTAAAATGATTAAATCAAGTTTATAAAAAAAGTATTTTTTTAAAGTATAAAGTATATATGGTGTATATGTGTGTATATATGTGTATATATATATATATATATAGAGAGAGAGAGAGAGAGAGAGAGAGAATTAAAAAATGCCAGATGCCCAAAGGTTCTTTCTTTTTTCAGTCCACAACTCAACAAATATGTAAAATATTTCCCACATGTTGCCACCTAAACAAACATAGCAGTAACTAAATGCATTTGGAGTTCACATTTCTGTGGTGTCAGGGTGCGATTGAAACATGTGGCATGTGATTTTAGTCACAAAAATAGAATTTTTTTTTCATTTATTAATTGTATTCAATTGTATAGTTAGTACCAAATATTTACTTGAATCTACATTAGTGCAGTCATGGCGGTGGTCAGTGCTGATTGCCGTTATCACATTGGGACTGTAAAATTCCTCTCACCGATACTTATCACCGGCAGAGTGTGTGCCATGTGTTTTATCTACTGCCCTCACACAGCCCTCATCTCAGGTGCAGAGAGTGTGTGTGTGTGTGTGTGTGAATGGCAAGACAAAGCCATCTCTGTGTTTTAGTGTGGTATAGTGCGCTCCTCTGTACTGGTTATGCCTTCAGGCCAGTGGGACAGGCCTGATCGCTCCCCTGGTTTCCTCTCCTAGCATGGCTGAGCGCTCAGAGACCGGGCACCTGGACTCTACCTGCGTCCAGCAGTAATGGATCCTCACCCGTGGTCTGTAATTACCTGGATGGGCATAAAGGTGGCTTGTTGTCAGAGATACTGCGCACATTCAAGACAGAAGGATCCTGACGCGCTCGAGGAGGAGCCTGTGCCACATGATCTCCCCGAACAATGAGAGGTGTTTTTGAGCCACCTATAGATCGGGGAGCCGTTCCCGTGACCCAGCGCTCTCCCTGCCGCCCTAGCCTGTCTCTTTCAATAGCGACTCGCCACCTGCCCCAGGCCCCCTCTCTGCCACACTCACTGACTCCATTCTTCTGCTCCTGACCTGGAAGTCCCCTCCACAATACAGAACCTGTTGCGGACGCCTGGCCAGATTGGCTGATCTGACTGTGAAAGATGCCATTCTTATCATCAACCTACTGTCTGAAAGTCAGAAGACCAACAGCCTTATCTCACACTGCCATCTCTTTCCCTCTTGTTTCTCTCCTTCTTTCTCTTTCTGCTTTTCCTTTTTTTTCTGTGTAAATTGCAATTTTTTTGTTTCAAGCTTTGTTGGCTTAACTGTGTTATATATGATAGTGCCACAGCATCAGTAAAAAACAACAGCAAAACAAGTGGCCAAAAGCAAGGTGCCAGTATCATTTTTCTTTTCTTTTCTTTTATGTATTTGTGTATTTTGTTGTATATAGAATAAGTGTTATTTATGAAATACAAACGTAAGACAATTATTATAGATTTTTTTATTAATAAAATAAAATGTAAAATAAAAGGCAATATACCATAAAATAACAATCGGATTTCACAGCAAATATTACTAAGATAAAATATCATGCTCTAGCAATATAAAAAAAAAAAAAAAGTATAATTGTGCAAATAATAATCGACAAAAATCGAAATATATTGCTTTGAGTTTACTATTTGGAATTTGTGCTGTATTATTTATTCAAAACAAAAGCCTTAAGGTGTGACATTAAATCCAGTTATTAATATGGCCATCTACTTCACTTTCCTACTAACCATGCAGCCGAGAAGGAAGGAGAAAGTCTCTGTCGCTCTCTTTTTAACTCTTTTTCCTTAAGATGAAGGTAAATCATTCAGCACTTTTTGGTGTCTGTGCAGCATTCTTGTCTTGCTGAAGTCCATTTTTGGCTGTGATGAGAGAACAAAATGATTTGAGCACATGGTGGATTATTTTAGTGGACAGTAAAATAAAACCGGTGAAGAGGGCAGTCTGAAAATACACTTTGCTATTTTTTGTGTTCTAGGTTTTTATGTGTCTGTGCATAATAGAGTTGTTTAGCCAGTAGTGTGTTAATATGATGGGTCAGTTAACAGCCATCCAGAACATAGCAACTTCATAGCAACATGATAAAGAACACTCAGAGCACCTCTATACAGTATGTGTGAACCGAGGGCAGCGTTGTGTGTGTGTGTGTGTATTATTATTTAGGAGTTTTTTTAATTTCATTAATTGGTTGTCATATCTTGACAATCATAATTGACCACTCCAGAATTTTTATATGTGTGCACCCCTACTTTGTCCGTCTTTGGCTGTTGTGTAGTGTCTTGATTCATTTGAGCATCCCACCACAAAAAAACATTTAAAAAAAAATACTGTAACAAAATGCAAAAATGTGTTTTATTCCCTATAACTGGCCCATAAGAAACATGTCTGATCAGGGTCAGGTGCACTCAAACCCAGGCAAATTATTCAGGGCTGCCTAAAAATTATTCGGATAGTTGTTCAGGCACCCAACCGACTAGTCAATTGAAAATCTAGTTTTGTACATCACTAGTAGATTGGCACATACTCGTCTCATGCTCTGGACTTTTAAATGTAAAAAAGGATATAAAGGTGGCATTTAAGTGCACTATATTCCAAATCTTTTGAAGCGATGTAGCAGTTTTGTCTCAAATATTTTGCTTTTTTACAAAAAATTGTGAATCAAATTTTTGTATTAATGTAAAACATTTCAATTAATTATTTGATTCAGTTCACAAAACCTGTCTGAATGATTTGTTCACAGATCGACTGTTCCACTTCATGAATGAAACTCAATGACTCAATGAATAACGAATATACGACTCAGAATAGAGTGACCAAATGATAAAAACGAATTCCAAATTCATTGTAACTGCTCTGGAAAGAGCAACCAGGACATTATACAGAATTTCTCCTAGAAAAAGAATCCATGTGAGTTTGAAACAACATGCAGATGAGTTTTTTTTTTCATCTTGGACTGAGCTAATTCTTTAATTTATCTTTCTGTCCTTTTTCATTTTGCATTTTTTTGTTTTCTCCATCTGTTCATTCTTTCTTGATCTCACTGAGCTGAGATGCACTGGTGTCATCAGCAGAGAGAGCGAGCGAGTGAGGCAGAAGTGCACACCTCGCACATTTGATTCACAATCTGTTTTGGCAGGCCAGGCAAGCAGGAGATACAAGTCCAGAGCATCATAAAGGTCTTGACAGTTTTCTTAGAGTGAGCTTTTTCTCTGTTCTTTTTGTTTTTCCTGTAATCTTAATTTAAGTAGATTTATGACATGCATGTATGTCAGTGTATGTTTGTGTAGCTACAGAAGGAAAGCGTGTGAGGTTTGCTGTCCAGTGCTGTGTACACTTCAGAAGACCCTGTGCCTCCCTCTCCCTCCCCTTGGGAATGTTATCAGTAGAACAGGAAGCACAAGTTATCACATTCTTGGTGCACACGGCTTCAGAAGAATCCATTAATTTGACGACAAGAGCACAGGACCAGATGTGAAAATCTCGCTTGATTTGAACTTTGCCCAGATCTTATCACAGTAATTTATACCTCATTGTCTCAGTCCAGGGCTGGAAAGCATCATTTCCAGATCATTTTAATGGATTTCTCTCCCCACTCCCTCTCCCCCTTGTTTCAGAGGCCTAGAGAATGTGGGTTTGTGTGAAATTATGAAAAATGCTTTCATTAGTATTCCTCTGGCTCGCCGAAACAGACCCGCACATGGACCGCTCTCCCTTCCGTGCGCCCCCGTGCGCAAAGCCATTCGTACAGACTCCAAAACGCGTCCCTCCTTAGGCCAAAGGGCTTGCTGCCAGGTACACCCATTATTGCAAACCGTCTCTGCACACAGGGACATACTCGCCGGGATTCAACCGGGGGCTCTTCAGAGTGATTGACATCCGGTGCGGTCAAACAAATGTGCTTCCCTCGTTAGAGCCACCGCTGTGCCTGTATTGAACCCATTCGGTTACATTTAACTCTGCCAGCCGTAACACGGTCACATGGGAGCGGAAATGTATTCAGGAGCACCGAACACGCAAAGCAGTCTCTCCCAGAAAAATGTGTTTTCAATAAACTCCCCAAACTGCTCGCATGTAAGCGGTGGTCAGGCGCACGGGATAATTTATTCTGCTCTGGATAGACTTGCCATATTAATTATAGCCCAGGCCAGAAAGCCTGGATGGCAGGTTGGAGTCACCTCGGTTATTTTTGGAAGCCTTGAGAAGGTACTGCACGCTTTCTTTTCACCTGACTTAAAGAAATAGCTTTGCAGTCAACACTCGGCCTGGAATGCCACTCCTATCCAAACAGTGCCTCGTTTGAACCATTTCGGTCCCGACAAAGCTCTCAGGCTGCATTAATGCAGGCCTACACAGTACTATAGTGGTCTCGAGTTGTTTCTTGCAGGCTCTGGAGAGTCATCCTGGTTTGGAACGAGGTCAGAGATGCACCTTAATCATATTAATTATAGCCCAGGCCAGAAAGCCTGGATGGCAGGTTGGAGTCACCTCGGTTATTTTTGGAAGCCTTGAGAAGGTACTGCACGCTTTCTTTTCACCTGACTGAAAGAAATAGCTTTGCAGTCAACACTCGGCCTGGAATGCCACTCCTATCCAAACAGTGCCTCGTTTGAACCATTTCGGTCCCGACAAAGCTCTCAGGCTGCATTAATGCAGGCCTACACAGTACTATAGTGGTCTCGAGTTGTTTCTTGCAGGCTCTGGAGAGTCATCCTGGTTTGGAACAAGGTCAGAGATGCACCTTAATTGTCATCAGCAGGAGGAAGATAAGTCCTGAACCCATAGGCGGAAAGTGTCTCTCTTTACGCTTCTGTCGCCTCAAACTAGGCTGAGTGCTAAGCGGAACATAATTCAGTAAATTAAACACAACCCTGAGCCCCTGAGCCAATCAGAAAAAGGAAACATTGAGGGACCATGAGCAAAAGATGCCAGAACTATTGTGAATCAAGCTACAAGTATGTGTAAATGATTTGGTTTCCATTTGTATCGGGAAATCGTCGACTCCAATGCGCCATCCTGCCCACAGTGTTCTCGGTTTTAGCTCGGTTTGTTCTTGTGCATCACAGATGGAGTTTGAGCGGTCTAGGCTGACTTGTACTGACCCCCGAGAAATATTTCCATCGAGGCTTTGTTGTGAATTCTAATAAACACAATGATTTGAATTAACCGGCAAGCGTTTTGAGTCATTTTAATAAATTAGCTCCACATGTTCCTCTCGTTTTTCCCCTTCCACCCCCATTCCATTCATGGAATCACCCATGTAGCACCAAAAACACTTGTTTTTCTCTTCGCCTACCAATGTAGGGATGAGTGTACAACACCCAGGAGAGAGATACTTTCTTCATTTAATTTTTGGAGACTGAACAATGTGTAAAAGAAAGTCAGGGAATATGTCTCAAAGCATTTTTTTAGTCAAGGATTTGGAAACGTTGACGTTCCAACCTCTGACTTTGCTCAGGCAGCTGGGGCAGGAAAATCAGGATACAATTTGGCACTTAAGGAGACTAAACGATTTCCTCCTCCCTGATGATTTCTACTGGGAAATGTGTCCATGCACTGAAAATTACATCCGGGAAAATGTTTATGTAGGGTTTTTTTTTTCTTTCTTTTTCCTCTTTTGAATGAATGAATATTCCTCTAACCTTTTACGCTCAACACAATGTAGCCCTCTCTTTCCTCTCATTAACCTCCTTTCTTAGCATTTTTACACAACCGTGTCACCGCTTTCTTGGCAAATGCCTGTTTTCAGGAGGTTGGCAGTACTCCTGAGGAAAACTGCTAAAGTATGGCCTTTAAAGAGCACTACTTACTCAACCTCCCCCTGATCTGAGTGCTGAGACCCATCATGCCGAGCTGTGTCACCCAAACCCCTCTAGATGTAAACAGTGCACCACTTAATTCTTTTATTTTGGCGTCTTGCACCCAATTGGACCCACTTTTAACCCCTCTGGCATTTTAATGTGGTCTGCTGGGAAACCTGAGACCCTTGCTTAGTGAAATTAAGGTATTTGATGTTGCATGTTGTCCTCCCACCAGTTAGACATTAAATGTAATGACTTTTTTTCTCCCTTACCGCCTCATATTATGTCTGTTCCACCTAGAGCGCCAACAAGCCTCTTTCTCACATTGTTTTTCTTTCCGTTTCCTTGCTTTTTTCCCTCTCCATTCACAATAAAACTGCAGTTGTACACATCTACCACAACCCGCTGTCTGGAAACAAAGAATTTAAGGTTGAACCATGGGTTGTTAAAGCCTTTAACAGGAAAGCCTGACAGGAAAAATGCTGATAAACCTAAGTCTTGTGTAAAAGATTCCTCTCGTGTACCTCAGACTGATGTTTCCAGTTCTGTCTGTTCTCTCTAAACAAGGCTGCCATTAGGTAATGTGATGTGTGTTCTGGGTTAAGCGGTTGGAGATGCTGGTGAATAGTTTCTCAGATTTCTGATTCATTTGCTCTAAATAAGCCCAGGGGAGCCAGAGGTGTTGGGTCACTTACTGTAATGGCTGAGGAACTGAGAGGGGAGGAAATAGAGGGATGCTTGAAGAATGACTCCACGTTTGTTTGATTTGTTTTCTTTAAACAGCTCATGCACACAACACATTTTCACAAACACCAATTTAAAAGAATGCCAAATAAAAAAAAATCTCATAGGATTATACTGAACCCAAATACGTTATAGACATACAATAGGGCAGGTGCTCTTTTGATTTGGACCACTGGGAAGTGATTCAAGCAAGTGATTGAATTTAATTGTATTCCATTTTTCCATGTCTTTTGGGATTAATCAGAATGAATCAGAGCTTACGAGTCAATTTATTTTGATTTGATTGATCCAGTTCAGTCAGTTGGTGTGATTCAGTTGATTTGTTTCAATTTAGTTGATTCTAATTAATTTGGGTAAATTTAAGTTATAATGTGGATTTTTACTTACTTTTGAACAAAATTTTATTTTATTTAATTCATTTGATCCTGTTTGATTTGATTACAATATATTTGGATAAGTTTAAGTTATAATGCGCATTTTGCTTACATATGAAAATTAAGTCTGTAAATTGTAAATGGAAGTTTTAACTTATGAAAATATGCAACAGTGCCCAAACTTTGCAGTTCAGTTTATTTTTATATTTAACATATATAATAATCAACACAACCAATGATTGCTCTGTATACCAGTTGAAGTAAACTATATATTTCTTGTCTAAAAATATTATAACAAAAAATTACAAAAAAATAATAAACTCATGAGTACTTCGGTTATAAACTAGAAAAACTCTTAATGAGTCCATCAGTATGTATACATAGAAATCAGAACATTCCATGTACAAACATCTCATTTCTTTTGAACTTCTTTCCCTCTGTTTACTCTTTACAAATGAAAGGAATTCCATTTCTGCTGGGTGAAGCATGACTATGTGTATTGTATTGTAGTGTGTGTGTTTTCGTCTCTCTGAGGCTTGAGAAATCCCCAGTGGAGCCTCTGGACTGTGCTCTGTGTATTTCAAACATATGGGAATCAGCATGGTTGCAGTCCCCTCACAACAGGCGAGTGCTTTCACTTGATTAAATTATCTGTTAAACATTTTTTCCTCTCGTTTTTTCCTTCAGCGCTTGAAAAAGGGGAGCGGTATGTGACCCTTTCTCTGCTGAGGGGTCAAGTGGTGATTGCTGATGTTGTCTGCTCTAAACACATGTTTAGCCCAATGCTGCTCACCCAGTCTCCCTAAAGGTTTGGTAACCATTAAGTTACTTCCTAAGTCAGTTCCGGAGTCAGGCCTCAGAGGACTGGGCAAAAGGTGGGTGTATGATTTAGCATTGTTGTCCTTTTTTCTTATTTCTTCTTTGTTTGCGTGCAAGTTCCCATGTGTATTTTTATGCAGGGCCATTCAGTCACTGGCTTCCTGGTCCTTCTCACACAGGTGAATAATATCTGCCCGAGACGTGGCAAGGCTCGCGCAATTCTGTCCCAGACAGGAAGTGCCATGGTAAGCTCTGTTAAGATAGTGGATCAGCAGCTAAGTGGAAGAGCTGTGAACTTCACATGGGAGCAGAGCCGCCGAGTCCGACAGTGGCCGCCAACTTAGGGCCCAGTGGCCCAGCAGGAAATGAAAGGATCATTTAGTTTGTGGCAGATGAGCAGGAAGGGAAAGAGAGGGAACGGCGCAGACACAGACGCACGATTTTAATCCTCCTGAGACGAGCAAAACAAGCTCTGCTCAGATGTGCTGTGGTAGAGGTGTCAGGGTGTACGTGTGTCTGCGGTGGAGGGTACGTGTCAGAGAGTTGTGTGGTGGGACGGAAAGAAAGAGAGAGAACGGTTGTCATGGCTGCAGTGGTAGCTGTTTTATTGCTGTCGGTGGTGGGAGATTTGTGACAAGCCAGTCCAAAGGTGGCTAGCTTCCCTGTCCAAGTGAATGTATCGCCTTCATTTCAGACCTCGAGTTCTTGTACTCTCCATTCTGACACCTCGCCCCACAGTCAGGACGCCTCCTTTGAGCCTCGCTGCATTTCATCATTAATCACTGTTACTATTGCTCATACTTTGAATAGAACACATCCACTATCCCTCAAAATTACATTCCAGCGCGTAGTTCGTCCCACACTATTTATACAGTGAACGATACCTTTTTAATTGTGTAACACTTCTTACATTATCTCCCTTCACAAAATGTATTTTAAATCTATTATAATACATTTCAGGTGGGGTTGTCAGTGATGCTTTGGATATTTTGAAATCCATGGATTGGCAAAGACTGATACTCATCTCATCATTCTTTTACCTTAATTATTGCAGTCTGGCCACTGATTAAATATGGTTTCGAGCACATTGCAGACAGATGAGTGCTGTTCCTATACGACTCAGTATAGGAAACTTCCTGTTTGGTCCTGAAGATATTTAGGGGGGTTTAGGGTTTGAGATGATGATGATGGTTTGGATAAAAGAGCTGAGGGTACCTAATAAGTTCTGAAGACTCAGACCACCTCAACATAATGTTATTCTCTGTAAAACACTGTACAAATATACAAATCATATATATATATATATATATATATATATATATATATATTGATTTGACTATTTGATAGAAATGTTTTGGCTGAGCTGTTGTTAATTTAATTGTATCGTTTAATAATTTTTTGTATGTAATTTTGTTTTATGTTAACTGAAGATTTACCATTATTTTTGATAATAGTAAAGAACATTTAAAGCCAGATAGTTAATTATGCTTTCATTGATTTAGGCAACTAACCAAGTCTGAGTTAAATTAATAGTAAGGTTAATTGGTGTTCCTTAAAAAATGAAATGAAATGAAATTGAATTAATCAGTTTATCATTAATTAGAAGTTAGTCAGGAGCAAAAACTGTTGACGATTTTACCATCTCAATCCTCCGATACTTAATCACTGTGTTAACTTGTGCACTGAAACACTTTTCACTATGCATTTGTAAAATTGATGGTACCTATTTGTAATTATCTCTTTTCTCCATAGAGTTATACACTCCGCAGATTTATAGGTGAGGTGGTGTGAAATGGTTTGGGGGTGTGAAATGGTGCCATTGCTTGGGCCTGCTCAGGTAAGAATGCAGTAGTGTTGTTTCCATAGTGCTGTGGGTGACAGTCGTAAGTGTTGGCACTTGTGAGAAAAACCTTACTTCCCCAGAACTACGTGGCAGCAGGCACAAGGCACGTTGAAATGACGTGCTGTCGTCCACTGCGACACACAGCACAAGAAGCCTGTAATTTGGCTGAACAAGCTGTGTTTTGAGTGAGCACTGCACATTTTCAGAGAGTAGCGGGCGATTGGGAAAAAGTGCAGAGGGTGCCTCTCCTGAGCCGTCTCCTGTCAGATGGAGGCTTTATCTATAAGTCATTGTAGCTGCATTGTCGCGAGTGTCCTGTCTAAATGTTTACAGGAAATGATTCGCAAACCAATGATGGTACACAAACACAGATACTGCTGAGATAAGAAAACAAAAGGTTTGGTTTGGTTGGGTAGGGGGAGGTTCTGTGGTTCTACTGGCAATTGTAGTATTGGCTGGAAGTGGCACATGGCCTGAGGTGCAGAGTTCAGACACAAGAAAGACTCTGTGTGCCATTAGAAGGGTGATTAGGATGTCTGCTTTGCCCCAGGCTCATGACGGCCTCTGGACTAAACAGGCCTTTATGCTGGCTGGTCTTCTACATCCACATCCCTGTCTGCTCACAGCGCGCCACTTCAGACTCCTTATGGAACCAGTGAGCAATCACAAGAGGAGGTGCCCAGCCATAAGAGCCCAAAGTGCGTTTGTGTGTGTCTGCTTGAGCGCGTATGTGAGTGCTCCAACAGTGTGAACCGGCGAGGTGACATTGTTAACACGGTCCAGCTTACAGGCGTGACCAGTATTCTTCAGAGAGGACGATACCGGGGCCAAAGGAAATATTCCCTGTGCTCATTTATTTCTCATGGCACTGCTGAAATGTCCCAGTGCATCCTGGGTGTTCCACTCGCTCACTCGTTAACAGCTTTCACACAGGGTACCAATTAACCTCTCACATCCTGTTCCACTACAGGTTTTTTATATTCCACAAAAGTCCCAGCTTCTACTCTAAGTGACCCTTTTAACAGAAAACGCCTCTCAGTGTGTTTAAAGTCCTCACACAACATCTCCATTAGACTCGGCGTCCTCAATTTATCCCTCTTGACCTTTTGCCAGAATGCCACTGGCAGTTTCAATTCAGTTCACTGCACAATTTCCTTGAGGTCACTTTGTGGATTGCTACAAAACATTGCAAAAACATTGGAAGCTATCAATGATGATATAATGGTGGCAGGAAAATGCGCAGGTTGTACATCCCAGACCTGCATCCAATGTTAACTCTGCTGGTTTACACTACGATGTAAATGGTATGGTGGAGGGATGCACAGAAATTATAATTATGGGCGATACTGATATACTGGTAATTATTTTAAGGCCAATAACCAAGAAATTCCAGGCTGTTTAAATAACTAAAAATACTAAAAGGTAAAATCAGTTGGCTAGTATCATGATTTGGTACCTATGTATAATGTAGAGGTTTTTTGTATTTTTTTTAAAGCAAATAAATTAATAAATGTGCATTTTAATTGTTTTGATTTTGATGTTTTACCATTAAAAATATAATGCATTTTTAAATTTATATTTATGATATACAGTATATAAAAAAGTCTCTTAAATGGTGAAATTTTTTTTTTGAAAATTTGTTACAATTTAAAATAACTGTATTATATTTTTATGCATTTAAAAATATTCCTTTATTCCTGTGATAACTAAATATTATTTTATTCCTGTGATAGCAAAGCTGAATTTCAGCTGAATTTAATCGTCTATTACATCAGTCTTCAGTGTCACATGACCCTTCAGAAATCATTCTAATATGCTGATTTGATGCTTAAGAAAAATGTTTCATTACCAATTTGGAAAACATTTGCTTCATATTTTTGTGGAAACCATGAAACACTTTTAGTGTCCATTTATGAATACAAAGTTCAAAAGAACAGCATTCAGAAATGTTAGAATTATTTTCTAAAATGTCAAAAAGAAATAGAAATGTATCATAATAATACAAATGTTTATGTGAGCATGCACAGGTAAATATCCAAATATATTAATGAATATGGTCATGCATGATGAGCATATGTTTATGTATGTATGGAGAATAAGATGTGGAGCATGGGTAATGTTCAGAAAAAGCCCTGCACACCTTTTGCATTACCACCCAGCTACTCTCTGCGGCTGTGTACAGTCCTGCCACATCAGCCTATTCAGAATAAATGGTTAAATGCACTTCTCAGTATTTGTTCTTTAGAAAGTAAAGAAACCAGGTCACAGGAGCCCCTTGCAGTCAACTCTTAATTGGTTCTCTTGCTTCTGGCCTGCATTTTGCCGACGGCAGAAACCGTAACTTGTGTGCGGCCTGTTTGCGTCTTTGTCCAAACTTCACTGATTTGGACTGAGCCATTGTTGAACCCTAACAAGTCAGACACCCCACACTTTCCTCCTCCCTGGAGCCTCAGATGTAATTATGGAGCTTGTCTCCTGGCAGTTGCAGTCGGAAAATTCACCAACAGCCCAAAAGAGTGTCCATTAAGGCTTGTCTGACTCGACCCCGGTGTTTGGAGGGGGTGAAGCGAGGCGCAAAAACGTGGCGCGGGCAAGTAGCAAACACATCTGTTTACTGGAGCATGCAGCAGCCTTCCAGCTCCTCCTTCCTGGACTTGAGCGCCTACCGTGGGTGGGCGAGGACTAGTTTAGGAGCTGGCGCTGCCCACGTGAGTCAACCCACATCACTATCACTGCCCACTAATTGCAATGAGGTTTAGAGCGGCATTAGGTAAATGTCACTTCACAATGGCAGCTCAAACAGAGAAATGGCCTCTTCAAGCATCTTTTACACACCATAGGTGTCTCTGTCAGCTGGTAGAGCCACTGACAACACTGAGGTAGATAAAAATTGGTTGAGTTGTGTTTTGAGTTTAAGTGATCCTCAGGTCTTTACTTTTCCTTGTTGTAAGAAAAGGATTCTTACATACTGTACATAAAGATGCACTTGGGCAGCGGTCAAATGAAAGAGAAACAGTTGTTTAGGTTTTTCCCCTCTACTACTTCTGTCGCTGTGAAACAACAAATGACTTGATGGTAATCAATTAGACCACAGAACCATCCACTGTATGGGTAGTTACAACAGCTCCAACGTAATTGGCTTTTAAATCATTTGCGAATGACTGAACTCAAATCATATGCCCTTGGAGCGCACAACCAAGCATAAGACGCCATCTCTACCCATCTCCTCTCAGCAGCGGGGAGGAGACGGCCTGAGGACCCACAGCACTTATTTTTCGATTGATTGAATGCTATTGCATCATTAATAACTGCCTTCTTTTGAATGTACTTCATCAACACAGGACTTCATTGATTTTTGGTTGATGTTGAAGATTCACCCATACATTTTTTCCATTGAAGGTCTGAGAGCACCTAAGATGCCCAATATATCGGTGCTATATATATATATATATATATATATATATACAGGTGCATCTCAATAAATTAGAATGTCGTGGAAAAGTTCATTTATTTCAGTAATTCAACTCAAATTGTGAAACTTGTGTATTAAATAAATTCAATGCACACAGACTGAAGTAGTTTAAGTCTGCCTAAATTCACTTGTAGCATCACTATTTGATTTTAGTGATTTATTTGTAATCAATTTGGACAAATCCGTATACATTTTAATGTTGTCCATCTATCAGTTATCAATATCAGCAAGAACTGTAATATCAGTGCATCCCTATTTCAGTGCCATATCCTGTTTTTCAGTTTTGGAGGGTGTGCAAACTGCTTAAAAGACTCTGCTAGTCTTCTATTATGAAAAAAAAAAGTTTAATATGTGTCTTATGTCATGTTTAATTGATTTGCTTAAAGTGAATGTGGTCATGATCTCATTCTTCATGCCACTAATGATCTTATATATATATATATATATAAAGGTTCGGTACATTAAGTGCAGTCCAGGGCATGTCTTGTCAATTTTTTTTATTCCGCGATAAAATATTCAAATTCTTGGCCAGAACATGATGTTTCTTTTCATGTGTTAAGAAGCCATCTCGGTGCCACTTTGGGTTATAGCCACTCCTGTGACTGCGGATAATGGACAGCTGACATGCTGGTGCAGAAACATGGCTCTGGGCCGTCCAGCGGTGACATCGTACTAGCAGACTGCCATCATGCTCAATCAGTCGTAAGCCACACTCATATACTCACCATGACAGACATTGATCACCGCTGTCACTCGCTAGCCATGTCGTGATGAGTTTATAGTCACACGCTAGACATGCAAATGCTGCGGCGTGACACTAATGGTCATTTAGTTTTTGCATGTGCGTGCTCGTATGTGTCCGCCTGTCCGTCTGTCTCATATCTCAATCGAGGGAAAGCAGAGAGAAGGGGAAAAAAACCGCACAGCTGGACATGCACAGTTTGCCAATTCCCTGTTTGTTCCGGATTTCAGCCAGTTTACACACTCTGCTCATTTTATTCAGGCTCTGGTTGAGTTCCATGTTCCATTCCCTTTTGAAGTCACGATAGCTCCTTCTGGCCTTAAATTAGCAATAACATGATATCACTGTTTTGCTATAAAAAGCCTCACACTCCCTGCATGGGCTTGTCTTGTTGCTTTTGCTTCGAAACAAAGCAGAGAACACACAAACCCAAGAGAAGCGGCCAGTTTGACTGTTTAGGGGTCTACAGCTGCCCAAATGATGCTATTGTTTGGTGTCATAAGAAAAAAGTCTCTTGCAAACGCTCCAAGAAAGTTTCCTTAAGAACACTCTATGGAATGCTGAGGCTAAATACGTTGATGTTCAGTAGAACCTGAATTTGACATAATTCCTGAACTCTCAGCTTTGCCTGAGTTGTTCTTGTTGCTGTGGATCTTTGGTAGGATGTAGTTTGTAATTAGACACAGATGTTTCTAAAGCTCTAAAGCAGGACTGTTATTCTTGCCTATGCTGAGTACTTATTCTACCCTCCTCGTTTCAAGCTGCACTCACTTTAAAACTTTAAAACTATTCCAAGCCCTAATGCAGTTTTATGTGGCATTTAGTCGCACAGCGATCACGTGATGCTACAGAGGGGCCTTGCCTTTTTTCAATTAATATATTTCTTCCATTAACTCTCTAACCAGCAAATTATTGTGCTTAGTGTTATTTTGCTTAATTCTGGGTATTTATCATCTAGCCTTTGCAAGGAATTTCAGAACATCACTTATATTACAGAACACTGTGTTTAAGGATTGGTTGTCCATTTGTTAATCTGTGAGAACAGAACGACAGATTGTGATGAATTTGTGAATTGTGTTCTGTGAAAGAGGCTTAGCATCTCTGCATAATTCATAAATAGTATCATATCCTGTCTGAGCTTATGCTTAGAATATTTTAATTCGTCACTATCGCCTTGAGAACATGGGTAGTGAAGTGATTCTGGTGTGGACAGCAGGACTCCAGTGGAATTCCCCGCTCCGATGTAACCACACTCGCTGCTTTGATCTGGTGTGAGCATTTCACTGATGCTGAATTGGAGAACCAGGGTTTAGTTTACTGTGATGTGTGGTGGAACACGGAGAACTGGCTCTGTCATACATGGATTAGTTTTTTATGACTTTATGGCTTCTGACTTTTTGGTGCTCTCGATCTGATAGCAGTCATGTGATGAACAGATTTAAGGCTTAAGCTCTGTTCCAAAACTTAGCGAGCTGCCTACTGTCTACATGCTACATAGACAGCTGTCTTTTACGGCAGTGTCCTAACTGAATTAGAACCTCATAAATTACTGATTTGAACACATAGACACCATGAAGCACATGAGACTGAACTCACAATTGATTCGTATACTGGCAATGCAGTAATAAAAATTAATATACTTAGCACACATTAATTTGGGATATATATTAGTAATTCTTTTATTTTATTTTATTTTTTTATAATTGTCAGCATTAAAATATATATTTTTTGTAGTATATTTATAATATACAACATTTCTTGCATGTCATCCACCTTGGATTTTTATTTTATACTAATGGTCATTTAGTTTTTGCATGTGCGTGCTCGTATGTGTCCGCCTGTCCGTCTGTCTCATATCTCAATCGAGGGAAAGCAGAGAGAAGGGGAAAAAAAGCGCACAGCTGGACATGCACAGTTTGCCAATTCCCTGTTTGTTGTGGATTTCAGCCAGTTTACACACTCTGCTCATTTTATTCAGGCTCTGGTTGAGTTCCATGTTCCATTCCCTTTTGAAGTCACGATAGCTCCTTCTGGCCTTAAATTAGCAATAACATGATATCACTGTTTTGCTATAAAAAGCCTCACACTCCCTGCATGGGCTTGTCTTGTTGCTTTTGCTTCGAAACAAAGCAGAGAACACACAAACCCAAGAGAAGCGGCCAGTTTGACTGTTTAGGGGTCTACAGCTGCCCAAATGATGCTATTGTTTGGTGTCATAAGAAAAAAGTCTCTTGCAAACGCTCCAAGAAAGTTTCCTTAAGAACACTCTATGGAATGCTGAGGCTAAATACGTTGATGTTCAGTAGAACCTGAATTTGACATAATTCCTGAACTCTCAGCTTTGCCTGAGTTGTTCTTGTTGCTGTGGATCTTTGGTAGGATGTAGTTTGTAATTAGACACAGATGTTTCTAAAGCAGCTTGGCCAGACTGTTATTCTTGCCTATGCTGAGTACTTATTCTACCCTCCTCGTTTCAAGCTGCACTCACTTTAAAACTTTCCCAAAATTCCAAGCCCTAATGCAGTTTTATGTGGCATTTAGTCGCACAGCGATCACGTGATGCTACAGAGGGGCCTTGCCTTTTTTCAATTAATATATTTCTTCCATTAACTCTCTAACCAGCAAATTATTGTGCTTAGTGTTATTTTGCTTAATTCTGGGTATTTATCATCTAGCCTTTGCAAGGAATTTCAGAACATCACTTATATTACAGAACACTGTGTTTAAGGATTGGTTGTCCATTTGTTAATCTGTGAGAACAGAACGACAGATTGTGATGAATTTGTGAATTGTGTTCTGTGAAAGAGGCTTAGCATCTCTGCATAATTCATAAATAGTATCATATCCTGTCTGAGCTTATGCTTAGAATATTTTAATTCGTCACTATCGCCTTGAGAACATGGGTAGTGAAGTGATTCTGGTGTGGACAGCAGGACTCCAGTGGAATTCCCCGCTCCGATGTAACCACACTCGCTGCTTTGATCTGGTGTGAGCATTTCACTGATGCTGAATTGGAGAACCAGGGTTTAGTTTACTGTGATGTGTGGTGGAACACGGAGAACTGGCTCTGTCATACATGGATTAGTTTTTTATGACTTTATGGCTTCTGACTTTTTGGTGCTCTCGATCTGATAGCAGTCATGTGATGAACAGATTTAAGGCTTAAGCTCTGTTCCAAAACTTAGCGAGCTGCCTACTGTCTACATGCTACATAGACAGCTGTCTTTTACGGCAGTGTCCTAACTGAATTAGAACCTCATAAATTACTGATTTGAACACATAGACACCATGAAGCACATGAGACTGAACTCACAATTGATTCGTATACTGGCAATGCAGTAATAAAAATTAATATACTTAGCACACATTAATTTGGGATATATATTAGTAATTCTTTTATTTTATTTTATTTTTTTATAATTGTCAGCATTAAAATATATATTTTTTGTAGTATATTTATAATATACAACATTTCTTGCATGTCATCCACCTTGGATTTTTATTTTATTTAATGTAACTTCTTTTGATAATTTTCAGAATTGATCTATTTTTATTAACATTTTTATTAAATATATTTATAATATAAAATAAATTATCCAGCTTCTGGCATTCTGGGGTTTAGTTTAGTTTAGTTTAGTTTGTTTTCTGTTTTGTTCTTTGTTTTGTTGCCTTCTCTGCAAAAGAATAAAAAATAGTCAAATTAAACAAAAGTTGCCTACCCTCACACATTTTATGTCTTAAAATTATGGCTATGAAGGCTTTTAACTAGGTTTTGGAAAAGCACCATAGTCTTTAAAAAGCACTCAATAGTGAGCATTTTAATAATCTACTGATGACGGCAGCAATCCTCTCACTACAAGAGACTGATCCTGCAGCTGAGCATGCTGGTTTGAGCGGTTGGTAGCAGTGTGTTAAACTTCTGAACTGAAAGACACATTGTGAAAGGCAATTCCGTTTTCATCAAAGTTAGATCAGTCCCTCTTTAAAGTGGCTTAAACGGTTCAAATTAGTGGTGGGCTTTTTCGAAGCCAATATATATGAGTCTCTCAAGGCCATGTGTTTGTGGGCTGCGGCATGCCTTCCTTTAAGGTCAAACGTTGCGCAGTGAGCTCGTCGATGACTCGCATGGTAAAATCCACTTTTCAGAAACCATCATGAGCTCATCTGAGCTTCAAACTGTTGCACCTGACCGAAATCCTGAAGAGATGAACAAAGTGAATACCTAAGAAGGAAAGTATGGCACTGTTGTTTCGTCTATGCCGAGGCCGTGATTTCCTCTCAAAAGCCGATCTAACTGTAATTAGTCTGTTCCGTCAGTATTTATATTTTTAGCTCTGGATTGACTGAAGAGAATATGGGAGCAATCTATGACTGACTGGTATCCACATATGGGCCTGATCTGGAAATGGCTGTTTGATGCAACTTGCCGATCTCCATATTGAAGAGATTTCCAAACGCAACCGAGTCCAAAGTGTGCTATGTCACAAAGCGTTGGTTTCAGAACAGCATTCAATGGAAAGGAAGGGTAAGCATTTTATTCTTTCCGTTTCGTGTACTTTTAACACACTATTTGTTAAACCAGACTGATTTGTTAAATAATGAATACATCTAACAAAAACTTTCATTTTAATCAATATGTTTAAAACGTATTCTCACAGGAGCTCGGAGACACAATTATATTATAATAGTATAAAAAGGCAGTTTAATTGAACTCAAGTGTCTACATTTTGAGATAACATGACCAAACAATTACTACTCATTTCTGCCCCCCTTTTAGGGAACATTTGGTTAATCATGCTTGACAAATATGTCTATAAATATGATGTTTCTATAGTGGAATTAGTAACTCAATTTCTTTGTTTTGGTGCAGTGTTGCATCCACACCAGTAGGTGTCCGTATACAGTCTAGGACAAGTGTTGTATTAATCAATGAAGCATTAACAAATGAATACTTGGTGAATCTTTACTTGCAGTTCTTTTATCATTTTTATACTACTTAGTGGCACATTAGTTAGTCCCAGACTCCTTTGATTCCTTCACTGAAAAAGACAAACTACACAGAAATCACACCATTATTGTCTGTGCAGTTGTCATGTAATTACTTGGCAAGCTGAACCTCAGAAAACATTTCCATTCCATCCGCTCATACCACCAGAATCTCAGTGCCATCCTCATATTGATAAATAAGATGTGGTATTACCATAATCACAACCAAGCTGTAATAATGGTTTTGCATGACCAAACGTGCAGCAATTTGACTGTGGCTTGAAAGTGAGGAGGTGCAAACAGCTATTTTTTTTATTCTCAATTTCCTCCACTTTAGAGGATTTTGTGGTCGGTTGAGTGAAGTATTAAATCTTTATTTCGCCAAATGTAATACTCAACCAATTTTTAAATTAAGTTTTAACATATGGGACACCCGACCACAAACAAAACGAGTACATATTGTGAACTGTTTTGAGGACATTTGAGCTCAGAAATGTGAAAGTTTTGCCAGCAAAGCTGGTTTCTTTCTCTCTCACACACACACACACACACACACACACACACACACACACACACTTTGAGTCCATACTTAGATATACAGAAAATTATGCTGAAAAGGTTCTGGCTTATGTTTATTAATCTGTATTATTTAAATGAAGAAGTGTGTCCTTTTTTTGTTTTTGTTTTGAGTTTTCATTTGTTCATCCATGTTTTGTTTTTGCAAATTGTTTTTATTATATTATTTTATTTTACTTATTTTGTTTTATGTTTTCATTTGTTCATCCATGTTTTGTTTTTGCAAATTGTTTTTATTATATTATTTTATTTTACTTATTTTGTTTTATGTTTTCATTTGTTCATCCATGTTTTGTTTTTGCAAATTGTTTTTATTATTTTTTTATTTTTCTTATTTTGTTTTGTGTTTTCATTTGTTCATCGTTTTGTTTTTGCTCATTTTTGTTTTGTTTTGTGTTGTTTTGTTGTTTGTTTTATTCTGCATGTGTGGTTTCAGATGGTTCTAAATTTGAACCTAAATTTAAGCGCAAACCAAATAATAAGCCATGATTTCTGTGTGAAAAAGTTTTGCACATGTACGGTTATTTATTTTTGCCATTCTAGATGATGCAGTGACACCCTGTCCTGTCTTTGACAGTAAAATCTTTCTCTCCGTCGCATCACTTGCTCTTTCTCTGACGACTGAGCATTTTTCCCTGTGAAATCCTCTCCACCAGTCCGTCAGTCAGTCTCACTCGTTTTCTCTCTCCTTTTCTGGGCCGTCTTCACCTTTCCTGACAGCTCTGTGCCTCATCACCAGCTATCTGAAGTGACAGCTCACATCCTGAGGCTGCAAAGGGGGCTGGCTCACTGAAAAAGAGCAGCACAACACACACATACACACAACCTAAACCCTCCTTGCACCCCCATGCTCTCATTCTCTCTCGCTCTCGCTGTCACACACATACATTTACACCCACACAGATCTCTTTGCCCCAGTATTAATTCATAAAGGCATTTGCTCTAGTTCACTCTTGGTGCTGCGGGGTCATCAGTGGGGCTATGGTGATACGCTAGGAGGGGGCGCCCGAACACGCTTCACACGCTACTGCCTGCACACTCAGCCTGCTGCCCGATGAAAAACAGACGGCCGCAGACACATATCGTGAGTGTTCTGCTGCACAGAAGATTCACTGGAGTGTGCTTCTGAACGGCAGTAGAGAGCTCCAGTTGGACATTAGTGCTCAGAGAGGCCTACAGCTGCAGCCCAGGCCTGAGGCTTCTTCACCACACTGTGGAGCTTTAAAGTGCAATGTTTTTTTAGCTACCATCCAATGGCAGGAGTCTATATGGGATAGTCTGTCATTTCCATTTTATACTCCATAAGTGTAAAAGATCAATTTCAGAGCTGTGACATAGGTTGTGATGCTCATGGAGAAAACACGAGTTTGAGATCTTCTTGATAATGTCTTGCCTCTATTTCCGCCATCATTTTATGTTGTTTCTTGATTATCTGTATCAATAAAAGCTGAAAAACAAGCAATAAAATAAAAGTGCCAATTATAAAAGTTTTGACTTAGTTCATATAGCTCTGAGTAAATTCTGGATGCACAATTTAATGCTTGAAATTGTTATTTGGGAATTGTAAATTGCCTGAAGTTAGACTAATGAACTATATTAACATTTTTGGATGATGGTTTATATTACTGTTCATGGAGGATTTTTATTTGTTATGTTATGTTATGTTGTTATGTTATATGTTATTTTATTTTATTTCGCAAGACTCAGGTTGAATCCATTAGCATAACATCTCAGAGTTTACAGCAACAGTTGTGAAACAGCTCAGACAATTATTAATAATTTTTAACAATTATTAATAAATTGATATGTCATTTTAATATAATTGATAATAGGTAATAATTTGATAATATTTCACAAATTATTAATCATATTTAGATAATTATTATAACTCTTAAATATTATTTTATTGTGTCTTTTATCCTCTTGCTGGTGCCACCATGTTATAAAATCAATATGCCGAAAGAGGCTGTTCATTACAGTGGGTGTACCATGGTTAAAAGGGTTTCATGGAATCATGTTGTTCCTACTTATCCATGGAAAAATCACTGTAATGTACACTTGAGTGGCTTATTATTTAATTCTACACATATTAAAGAAACTTTAAAGAATCGTGGAACAGTTCTGGGTCAAACATCATAAAAGGTAGTAGTAGTAGTAGTAGTAGTTGTTGTGGGCAGCTTTTTGAATTCCAGATTTATTTATTTATTTATTTTACTTAAAGCCTGAGATTTGTTAAATATAACCAAGTCTGGCAGCAAGCCTGGCTCTAGACACTGTGGCAAAAGTGAGAGAACAAAGTTGAAAGCGTCTTGGGATCTCATGAAAATCAAAAACAAATCTTCAGGAGCAGCAAGGTTAAACCTACAGCCCCAGTGGCCCTTTGAAGTAAAGAGCAGTGTTGTTAATTGACGGCGCTGGCTTAGCAAAAGGTGGTAACAATTTAACAAGAGTGTAGGGCAGCAGGGTGCTGGATGCGTATCAGGTGTTTGCAGATGTTGTGTGAGGAACAGAGAAGGGGAGGGAACTCCAGAGATGAGAGGCCAACTTAACAACCAATAAGTCTTTGTTTGCTCTGCCAATCGTGCTGTAATTGGCCAGGGAGAGAATAGATGCTCTGGGATTGGACGACTGGACTGGTTACTGCAGCTATTTTTACTGTATGCTACCAAACAGACATTAGCAATTATTCCTCCGACATCTATCTGCTCCGTGGTATGCACAGTCGATTAGAGGAGAGCTTTTTCTCTCTCTCACACCCAGCAACAGGTTTCAAATGTAGCGTGGAGGATGAATGGGTCTCACTGGCTGTGCTCATGTACAGCAGCCTGGGAAACTTTCTCCCAGCTCTTTTGTCAGATTGCCGTCCTGAGACACACGCTCGGAACGCTGGTGACATTTACGGTCACTCACCTCCCATTTGAAACTCGGGGTCTGTTGTTGTATGTTACGTTTGCCAAGTTTGTGTCTGGTGTGTACAGTTTCCACATGTTAAAAATTAGCACCACCTGCATTTCTATGTTGAAGACCTGTTTGCTTGCGAGTCTGTTGACGCTGACTTCATCACAAACTAGTATACTGTATACAGTGCCGTTTTGAACCAAGGGGTCAAGGTTTGACTGGTTAGCATGGTTCAGTTAGCTCCTGTATTCGGTGTCGAAGGTCAATCAAAATTAGACATGGATTCAGAAAATGTTTAAATTTGATGCTTTAATTTTAAATATTTTAATATGAATAAATTGTAAAGGTAGCTCACCCAAATACGAAAATTTGCTGAAAATGTACTCCCCCTTCAGGCCATCCAAGATATAGATGAGTTTGTTTCTCCATAGGAATAGATTTGGAGAAATTTAGCATTACTTCACTTGTTCACCAACGGATCTTTTACAGTGAATGGGTGCCATCAAGGATGAGAGTTAATAGAGTGCTTATATTATGTATTGAACTGTAGTTTCCTCAGTGGTTACTGTTTTTCGTGTGTGTGTGTTTGTGGAAGCCGTTATGTTGAAGTAGCGTGTCTCACTAATTGCAACTGGGAACTCACAAAGCAAAGCAGAAGCAAGTAGCTCATAGCCACTGCTGTTTGCTAAGAAATTACAGAACTCCTAGTTACAGACCCAGGCTCAGTAGTTAAAAGCACCCTCGCAGCACACTGTGGATGTGTAGGGGTGTTTGAGTAAATTAATTAGAGGTCAATAATGTAGAGATTTTAATGCCATCTGTAATTAAAATTTGTTTGACTTCGATCCAGCTTTCAGTCACAGTGCGCACCGCTTAACATAAAAAGCTAAAACACTGTATGTTCGTGTAAAATGTGCTTGTTAGAATGAAATTAGAGCCCAGGACTGGTTGAGGCTTTGCCCTGTGCACAACCAGGGGGTGTTGGTGACAAACAGAGAGGTGAGTTTGTTGGGTTCGTTAGTGTTTCAGCGTGTGCTGGATTTCACTGTGTGGGTGTTGTGGCTTTCAGACTTTGCACTGGACTAAAGACAAAAGTGGCAGCAGAGAGGCGCAGAACTCCCAGTGTGCAACCTGGACACTGTGCTTGATTCTCAAACAGTGCAGCTAGTGAACAGCAATCTCTTCATTCTGTTCTCTCTCTTTTCTCACTTCTGTTCAGTTCACCTTATTCCATTTCGTGGTTCAAATATGATACCTTGGAACATTATCAGAGAATGTCAATTTTAAATTTTGCTGACATGCGTCTTGGTGGTTTATTTTATTTTATTTATTATTTTCAAAATTATATTGTAGAGATACATTAATACAGATACACTATTTAAGTATTAATTTAACACAGTTCTTATTTTCCTATGTTTATTAAAATATATATTTTTAGATTTTTATTGTACAGTTCTATCTATCTATCTGTCTATCTGTCTATCTATTTATCAGTCTGTCTATCTATCTATCTATCTATCTATCTATCTATCTATCTATCTATCTATCTATCTATCTATCTATCTATCTATCTATCTATCTATCTATCTATCTATCTATCTATCTATCTATCTATCTATCTGTCTGTCTGTCTGTCTGTCTGTCTGTCTGTCTGTACATACATATGACTTGAGAAACAGATCACTTCCTCCTCCATTATCCTCATCCTTTTCTCCTCCTGTTTAATCTGTTATCCTTTCTTTCTTTCTTTCTTTCTTTCTTTCTTTCTTTCTTTCTTTCTTTCTTTCTTTCTTTCGCTCTCGCTCTCGCTCTCTCTCTGTCTCTCTCACCCCCCTACTTCTTTTCCCAGTGGGGGTGTTGTTTATAGAGCATTATAATTTATAACTGAATAGAGTGGATTTAATTTCAGCACAGAGCCTCGCCAGCAGGGCGCCAGGCTGCAATCAGAGGAATCAGTGCGCTGCGAGCCCTGTTGAATGGAAAGTATTATCACCGGCCACAAACGGACACTGTTTCTCCTTAAACAACTCCCTCGATGATCCGTGGGTCCGGCTTCTCTTTCACTCCTATTCCTGTTCCTGTTAACCACCCTCCCTCCCATTGTCCTTCAGTGCCACTTCCCTTGCTATTTCTCGCTCTCACTGTCATCTATTTTCCTCAACATTTTTCTAGTCTTCTCTCTGTGTTATTTCTAGTTGTCTTTTTCTGTCTGTTTGACAGCATCCCTCTTTAGCAGATCCATGCCGATAGTTATTATACAGCTCATCTGGCTCTACAGTTGTTTATACCTCTTAATTTGACCTGTAGTTTGGAGACTGAACAGTTTTTCCCAGTCGTTTGTGCCACTGGCAGGACAGTAAAGCCATGGATGCACTAAGAGCAATAATATGTAAACTTTCAAGCATTACTGGTTGTGTGTGTTTGTGTTTAGCAGATGACTTTTTCTAGTATAATTATCATGAAAACAGTTTTTAATGTAATTTGTGAAATTACATGGAATAAGAAGTCACACCATAAGGCTACACTGTTTAAGTGAACTGCAAAAACCATTCTGAATGAACAAAGGGAACAAGTGATTAAAAATCTTAAATAGTGTCCAGTTACATAAGACCACAATGAAAATTGAAAAAGAAGAAGAAGAAGAAATGTTGTCACTTTTTTAGTAATTTAAACAAAGAGCATTTTTAAAAATCCAATAAAAATATTTATTTAATACATTCTTCAAAATATGTCATTTTGTGTGAGTGGAGTAAATTATGACAGGTTTTATTTTTTGGGTGAACTATCTAAATTTGTGTTCATTTTGCTGTTAAAATTTTCTCTCAAATTTTTATTCTTATAATTTGTAATGGAAAAAAAAAAGCTAAATATAACTGTGACTTTTTGTATCACGCGGTTTATTTTAATGTAGTAAAAATGTGCTGCTAATGTTGCTTTGTGAAAGGTTTAAATGTCCCATTCTGATATTTAAGTCACCCTTGACATTGTCACTTTCCAACGACTTTCTGACTACCTCTCTATTCCTGTCCTCATTCTTCTCTGGGCTTTGCTTTCCGCACTCAGCAGAGCCCGCTTATACTGATCATATTTTAAATGGAGCGCAGCAGCCAACTCTCTCTCTCTCTCTCTCTCTCTCTCTCTGTCTCTCTCTCTCTCTCTCTCTCTAGCATAATTAATACCTTGCATTTACACTGACTTATATGAACTCCACTTTTTTCTGTCTCCTCAAACCCAAGCCATGATTGCAGAAGGGTTTGAAAAGCTTTATGGAGTTCGAAGAATAACACGCTGGTTTGAAAAAAAAGAGAGAGGGAGCAAGAGAGAAAGAACGGGTTGACATCAAAAGCCACAATTAGCTCATTACTTTTACTTGAAGTTTGGAGACCACATAAAATGAAAGGAAAAAGTCATTTCTTTCCTTGCACTCAGTGTTTTCTCGAAGGACGCTAGCAGAGCGGGTTCATAGGAAGGGCTTGTCTAGTAAAAAACTTACAGTATGACCATTTTTATTATCAAATATGTCCCAGTAATCCTTATGGGTGTTGCCTGCTTTTCCCATCGGCCAGCGGCGGTGGCATTTTGCTTCTGTCCTACTTGTGATTTCACATGGTGTTCTTTACATGAGCTTCTTTTTTTTGTCTTAAAATCGCTAAACTGTCAAAAAGTGATGTATGTGGAAAAGTCTTCGGGGTTGATTCTTATCTGCTCATTTACATTTATTCTAAGTCCAGTCCCCTGTAGTTATTATTGCTAGAAACCTGGGAAGAAGAACCAGACCTGTCTTAATTGCAGCCGCTCCTCCTAGCCGTATCGGGACTGAAGAGCGTCCAGCCTTTATCAAAAGTTAACGATTCAGTGTAAGATGTGCCCTGGGCAATGTTAGGGCGCTTCGTTGTTGCTAGTGTACGTGGGTAATTTGCAGAACGGCCTGAGTCAATGGGAGTTTGCTTTGCTGGCGCTGGTCGGGGGAACACATGTGATGTGCCTGAAAGATCAAAACACACACTTGATGAATGTGAGGGCAGAGGAGGGGAATGCCCTCTAATCACGGCTTTGAATCACTGATCAAGGTCGTTCTCAGTTCATTATATTCTTCTGAGAATCTCGGCCTGAGTAAGCAGCACACAAGTACACAACACACACACACACACTCTCACAAACACTTCCAAGTGATTTTCACCTGCCCTTGAACAGACTTTGCACTTTGTTCATTATGATTTGTGTGAGCGATGTGGTTTATTAATTAGTTGAAATATTTACCTAGCTTTGGGTGATTCTAAATATTCATTACATGATGTTTCCCCCCCCCCCCCCCCCCCAAAATTTCATCTTATCCATCATTTTCAGCGAGTCACTTACAATGGAAGTGAATGGGGCCAAATTTTGTAGAATTTACAGTAGAAGCGAATGAGACCAAAATTCTAAGGATTTGAAAGAAGAAACATAGTTCAGAACTTTTAAAAATTAATTTACATTAATCTGCTGTTAAAACTAATGTATTATTTGAGCTGTTAAAGGGATAGTATACTCAAAAATGAAAATTCTGTCATTAATTACTCGCCTTCATGTCGTTCCAAACCTGTAAGACCTTCGTTCATCTTCGGAACACAAATTAAGATATTTTTGATGAAATCCGAGACATTTCTGACCCGCATAGACAGCAACTGAAACATTTGATGTCCATGTGACATCAGTGGTGCAACCATAATCTTGTGAAGCTACCAGAATCATTTTTGTGTGCAAAGAATAAAACTAAATTATTCAACGATTTCTTCTCTTCCGGGTCAGGTGCGTCGTGATACTCTCATGAATGGCGACGGAGACTGACCCAGAAGATTGTTGAATAAAGTTATTTTTTTCTTTGAGCACAAAAAGTATTCTCGTAGCTCCGTAAAATTACGGTTGAACCACTGATGTCACATGGACTATTTTAACGATGTCCGTACTAACTTTCTGGGCCAAGGTGAAAAGGTTTCACTTGCGTTGCTGTCTATGCAGGGTCAAAAAGCTCTCAGATTTCATAAAAAATATCTTAATTTGTGTTCCAAAGATGAATGAAGGTCTTACGGGTTTAGAACGACACAAGGGTGAATAATTAATTACATAATTTTCATTTTAGGGTGAACTATCCCTTTAAGTTATTTTTATGGTTGTTGTAGGTGTTGTTATGGACGAAGTTGTAAGATTGCATATGACTTTACGCAGAAAAGGTTTTAAAGTACTTTTTCACACTAAAAATCATGTTTGCACATGTATTGTGTACATCCTGAGGCTATACTATTGAAACAGTAAGTACTTTAATGTTTACAGATTGGTGCCTTACTGTAATGTACTTTAAAGTGGTAAGTAAATGAGGAACGGGTGGAAATAAATTTTTGTGGTAATTCTACCTCAAATAAAGTCAATTAGGCTTAACTTGTACCGAACCCAGAATATTATTTTAATGATTCACAAATAAGAGAGAGAATCCAGCCCCCCTCTGTGGCTCTACATGATGGTGAGCGCGCCGAAAGTCATCCATCTATCTTACGCTTGAAGTGCTCCACCTTTCCGCCCATCTGTCCGTGGCTGGAGATATGGAGGTGTGGGGGCGGATGGGGTGGAGATACTGGCTGTCACGCAGTTGGGCAAGTGCAGGGCATCTGGCCATAGCCTGAGGATTTTGAGTGTAAAGATCTTGTCATCTCCCGGATGGGTAAGCGAGCTTTGAGCGGATGGGGGAAGCCCTCTGTTTGTGTCAAGTTTAATGTGTTCTGCTTGTGCAAATGTGATGGATGTGTAAAGTTAATGTAACGTACATGTTGGACCATGCAGTCGTCGTACAGAAAACCAGGCATAAATGAATCCGTAATTAAATAAGTGCATTAATGCTTTGAACGGGCTACATTTATCCCAGCGACGAACTATGATAGGAAGGAGTTTTATCAGCATGAACCCGTCTTTAAAGCACATTTGGAACGAACATGAGTTTACATCAAATCTCTGATCTTCCTGCGGGCGTATGGCAATGGGGAAGTTGTTTTAAGTGCGGAAATGGCTTAACTTGATTTAACTAACAGCTTCCACATAGCCCGCTGCTTAAGATGCGAGGCCGGCTTAATGCACTGGATTCGAATCAAACCCAGAGTCATATACTGTACAGAAAGAGTGCTGTGTTCACTTGCCATCTCAAGCCCTGCCACTCAAAGTCAATATCCCAGAATGCCTGCCGCACTTAATTTCATTTTCATGTAGTGACAGATGCATTGCGTGTTGATCCACTGGTACTTTTTTTTCTTCATTCTCATGTGATTTGATAAAAAATTTTACAGCACACACACCTCTGTTGTTTCCTGGGAGATTATTGCATCCAGAGGGCTGAAGCTACACCAGACTTATGCATTATGTGAGAATATAGCACACAGATGTAGCCAATGTTAATTAGGCCTACTTAATTAATTATTTTTTAGTCATAGCTTTTGCCATTTGATGGCTTTCACCTTCATTGACAAAATCAAAATGCATGTTTTGCCTGTGAGATTGCATCTAACAGCAGCAGTTCCCTTGCGAGGTCATTGACCTCCATGAGTCTGGCAAGAGAGACTGGTTTAAAAAAAGAGAACGAGTATTATGGAAGAGGAAATTTGTTTCCCTCAGGAGCGAAAGCAGAGAAAGCCGAGACAGTTATTTTGCCCCCAGAGTCACATCTGTATGGTGTCTTGGCAAGGGTCTCCATCACATTGCCTCTACCTGGCTATCCATGATCTTACATATCACAGCCAGCTCTTTTATTCTGAGAGCGAGAGTGAAGTAATGTTACTGGCTTTGCTGGTCTGTCGTCTTGTTTTACGTTTTGGCAGACTGCGCCATGACGCATGGCCTTGCATCTCATTACAGCAGGAGTCTGGGGCTCGTCTCTCTAATCAGCGGCTCTGCTTATGTCTTTGGTGTCGGACCTGGGGAGAGCAGCGCCTGTCCATGTTTTCAATAAAATCCCTTCGATGGGAGCTTTTCCTCGGCTGAATCAAAGACTCGGTGTGCCACAGGGCATGAACTGAGGCAAAAATGAAAGTTCTCTCATTGTTTACTCACCCTCTTGTTGTATCAGACCTGTTTTGCTTTATTTCTTTTGTAGAACACAAAAAGAGACGTTTAGCAGAGTGTCCAAGCTGCACGTTTCCATACAATGAAAGTGGATGGGGATCAAGAGCTGTTGAACTCCAAAAGAAGATCATAAACCCAGTAAAAGTGGTTTATTTAGGTAGTTACTCAATGAAAATGTTTCTGAAAAGCTGTGGTTACCAATCACTTCCATTGTATGGAAAAGAGCAGCTTGGGCATTTTACTGTAAAAATGGCAGTTATTGTTGAATGAATGATCTTTAGCAAATTATTTAAGCAGTGTAGCGAAGGTTTAGTTGCTTTGAACCACTCGTCGCTTTTTTTCCCACCTCCTTGAGACAGTTTGGACATTTTGTCTGTCTGCCAGCTCATCTAGAGTGATTTAATAATTCATTTGTTTAGTTTTTTTTCTGTTTGCAGCATTTTTTTCTTTATTTGTGATGGATGAAGGCAGTGAAAATAACAAGGGAAGTAAACAGTGCACATTGACGGTTATGTGACTTAGCAGCAGTGAAATATTTCCATAAACATGAGTGCAGAGATTTATAGTCAGTCAGTTTTCATAGAGCTCTAATTTATAGTAATACCCTGCATAGATATTATCTGTCTCTTATTTACACTTTTAATTCAAATTTACTGCATTTTAAGCATCTGTAGGGTGTGCATGAATGCATTTGGATGCCAGTAATGACCATATTGCCCGTTACACAAATGAGGTTGCCATTTGTTAAATCTATTTCAACAAATTAGCTGGAAACAGACAACCGTAAACAGCTGTTGCTGTTGGACTCAGGCGTCTGTGTGTCCCTCCTGCTTGTGTGTTTGCGTGAATGTGTGTGAAGGAGAGGAAGAGGGGGAGAGGAGACTCATTGTATTGTACTGACCCGGTTTTGTCCCACAGGCTTAACCCCTGCTCCACTCTAGATTAATTTTGCATGTGTTTGTGCTTTATGGTAAGGCGTGGGCTGAGGGGATTTACCCTATTTGACACCTCCTCAAATACAGTGTGGGAATTGTGTTCACATTGTGCTTGCAGGATTGTCTGTCGTCTTCTGATTATGAGGGGAAGGGGGTGATGGTCCAGGTGGCCGTGGCAGGGTCAGTCAATCCAAGGGGTCTCTCTCACCATCTCTCTGGACGTTGGTTTTACAGCTATTGATTCAAACACCCGGCATCTGTGATATGATCTGTTATGGGAAACCTGGTTACAACAGTCATTGTTACTACTGTAGAATTCCATTTTAAAATAATAACAACAACAATAATAATAATAATAATAATAATAAAATTCTACTTTAAAACAGTATAAAAAATTGTATTGTCTTTTAAAAATATCATTATTTATATTAGTGCAATATTGTTCATATTATTATTAGTATTAGTGTTAATAACAATAACAATAATATGTGTTTTGTCAAATGTAAATAAATGTCATTTTTAATTTATATAAAACACAAACATATTCTCATTGTTGATATTATAATCATCACAGTCAATAATTATAATAATTGTATAAATTGTTTTGATAATTAAAAACAATTAAAAAAAATAAAATAAAATAATAT
>NW_015505529.1:435670-450431 GCF_001515645.1 Sinocyclocheilus grahami
TATATTTTTTTGATAAATAAAAACAATAAAAAAAAATAAAAAAAAAAAATATATATATATATATATATATATATATATATTAGACACAATACAATACTTGTTGATATCAATAATAAAATATATTGTGTTGTATTTTAAATGAATAAACAAATAAATAAATGTCATTGCTATCAATAATAATAATGAATTGTTGTAATTTCAATAAATTCATATTTTGTAGATAATCTTGTTTATTTTAGACTAGTGCTGTCAAACTATTAATCGCTAATAAATAGTATTTACAATATTGAATATTTCATATTAAATGGTACAATACTTGTTGATATTATTTTAGCATTACTATTATCAATAAGAAGAAGAAGAAGAATATGCATTGTATTGTATTTGTAATAAATAAATAAATACAAACTTGTTTTCGTCCACATCCTAACACACCCAGTACCCTTACATTTCACCCTGATCTGTGTTCATCTCACAGCTGTACTGACTTTTAATCTCTGAGCTTGATTAACCCATCGGCTCTGCATTGCTCTGCCTACAGCCGGCCCACTGGGGCTCAGACTGATTTAGCCACATTGATGGCACTGTGCCCAGCTTCAGCTTTAGAAAGACCCCCTTAGCCTGTTCTACTGCTGAGAGTTTGCCTAAACACATATGAATGGGGTGGCACAGTCGGTGTTTCATAGCACGTGCAGTACAGGAAGAATGAGTCATACCCTGTTCAGGACATAACCACCAACTTTTCAAAATTTCACAAATGTTTACTTGCCCTGGGGGTACTCTACGGGGGAGAGATGAGAGCACGCCTGGTCCCGACCCATGAGACGCAACCGGAATGAGAACACGGCAAAGTACTGAAAGAAAACTTCCCTTATGTTCCCCCTTTGGACTGGTAACCCCTTGTTCCTTTACGGCACCAGTCACTGGTTGATATTTTCAGCAGGGTGTTTCTTCTCTGCTGGGCTGGTGAAGATTTTGCACATTCTAGATTTATGCAGTGCTTAGTGTTTCCTGCCCTCACCCCAGCCACACTGCTCCGTGTAGCTGCATATCAAACAGGCTGGAGATATTTATATCGTGGTCTCTGAGCCTGAGGCAGAGGCTCTGCTCCTCTACTTCTAGAAGAGAGCAGCTTTGACTCCTCAAAAGCCAGTGGAACCAGGTATCGAGTGCCACTTCTGGAACCTAATTTTTATGTATGTTTATAGCTTCTTTTTTATATTACTAAAACAAAAAATGCACCAAACTGCATTGGATTGGATAGTTCGTTGGATTGGCTTAGAAAGCATCAGGCTGGAGGTTTTATGACTACAACTGTAATGACTTGTACAACTTTTATAAAGAAAATTGTACTTTGATTTTTTTTTCTATTTTTTTAGTGTAGTACCCAGGTGTCCAATAGTTTGACATGTTACATCAATCCCTGACAGCCTCTTCTATGCTTGCCTTAAATATGCAAACACATCCTACATTATCATTTATTATACAGTTAAAGGGATAGCTCACCCAAAAATGAAAATTCTGTCATTAATTACTCAAGTCGTTCCAAACCCTTAAGACCTTCATTCATCTACTGAACACAAATTAAGATTTTTTGATGAAATTTGAGAGCTTTCTGACCCTGCATAGACAGCAACGCAACTGACACGTTCAAGGCCCAGAAAGGTAGTAAAGACATCGTTAAAATAGTCCATGTGACATCAGTGGTTCAACCGCAATGTTATGAAGCTACGAGAATAGTTTTTGTTGCGCAATGAAAACAAAAATCAGAATCAGAATGAGCTTTATTGCCAGGTATGTTTACACATACGAGGAATTTGTTTTAGTGACAGTGCAACAGAATGACAGTGACAAGACAAGACAGATAATATACAAAGAATAATATACAAATATACAAAATAGACAATGTACAAAATAGCAGAAACACAATATACAAAATAGACAATTTTCTATGTACAGGTATGTTGTGTGCAAATTTGAAATGTAAATAAGTATGTGTGTTAAAGGGTCATGAAACCCCCTATTTTAGCGCAGGTTAGTGCTCACCACAGTTTAAAAAAAACAAAAAAAAGTGGGCGTGGTGTGCTGCGGAGTGGAGGGGGAAGAGGGCAGACAAGACAACACACACAGCTTCGGGTTCAGACAGTTTAATTTGGCTCCCATCGAGTTAAAAACACAAATAAATGCACTGCCATTTGCACTCTGCATCGAAAACACATACAGCATATGAATGCGCTGTTGCACCTCTGATAACTTTTTAAGGCTTATTCTGCGGCGCTTATAAACCTTTTGACGGGTTTTGTCACGGAGCACAACATGCTGTTGTGAATAATTAAGCGAAGCGTCTTCTCATAGGATAAGAACAAGCAGTCTCATGAATAATTTAATTTAATAGACACCGACGCGTCATCGATGCACTATAGTCCTTTGCCACAATGTAGATTTTAAACTCGGAAGATGAAAATAGCACAAAAAAGCTTCAAATTAACCAGTTTTCTCCAACAGGTACATTTATCGGATGCTAACATTGTCTTCTATGATATGTAACACAAACACCTCTGCTAAAATCTCAGAAAAAGTAAATAAATTATTTTTATTAAATAAATAAATGTATTATAGTGTTGTGTGTTCCTCGTTTTATTGTCAAGTGTTCATGAGATGGATTGCCTGGCCGTTCTGGTTCAAATAAAAACATATTCAACCATTTCTTCTCTTCTGTGTCAGTTTTCACGACAGTACCATGACGCATGTGTGTCAACCATTGCGGTTGAACCACTGATGTTATATGGACTTTTTTTTTTGCGATGTCCTTACTACCTTTCTGGGCCTTGAAAGTGTCAGTTGTGTTGCTGTATGCAGGGTCAGAAAGCTCTCAGATTTCATCGAAATTATCTTAATTTGTGTTCCAAAGATAAACAAAGGTCTTACGGGTTTGGAACGACGTGAGGGTGAGTAATTAATGACAGGATTTTCAACTAGGAACTAAATGTTAGAGAAGGAACATACCCTAGCATATTACTTTAGGTGAATAGTATGTGCATTGGTGTGTAAGAGCCCTTGACTGACGGCATCTTACGAACATCAGTTCTGGCCCTGTGAGGAGCAGCACCTAAGCTGAGAGAGCAGTTCATCTGAAGGTCGTGACGGCCTTATTTTCTTTTAATTGAGTTAAGATGGCCAAATAAATGGTCTGCAGACCAGCACAATCATTACCCTCACTCAGCGTCTACACACACACACACACCGGCCACTCACACGCCACTTACTCGCTTTCACTGTTCTGACAAGTCGAACGAGCAACAGTTAAACACACGTGTTTCTCTTGTTTTTTAAACACATACTTATAGCCCTCGTCTTTTTTTATTCCCGCCATGCTTTTCTTTGATGTTTGGTGAATCTTTGTGGCGGTTTACCTCACATCTTTGCTGGCTTTTTACCGGGATTCTCTTGCTGGTGTTAATGTACAGTCTGTGTTCACCGCTAATGTCTTTAACGGACAGAGAGCAATCCAGCCGCGGTGTGACTCTAATAAGCTAATAGCACAGTCTCTTGACAGGTCCATGAGAGTTCATACATTAAATGGATAAACGCTGCCTTTTCTTCCCAATGTGCATTTCTTTCCCGAACAGTGCTGGGGGACGTTACTTTCAAAAGAAACATGTCGAATATTGTGGTATTTATGAAAATTACAAATTTTATATTTTTAAGCTACTTTTCTTTTTACTCTATTTTAATTTTTTTTAGATTTTAAGATAAAACAGCTTTATATATATATATATATATATATATGTATGTATATATGTGTGTGTGTGTTTTAATATTTTTTACAGTATTTTTGCAATTTTTTTAAATATGTTTTTATATAAAAGTCATATTAACTTTCTTTATTTTTCATATATTTTAAGTTAAAAAAAATCTATTTCATCGTGGGGAATTGAAAGGTTTTCAATGGAATTTGTCAAAATTTAAAAAAGAAAAAAAAAGTAACCCTTGTTACTTATTTTACAAAGGTGATATGGTATGAGCTTTATATATATGTATGTATATGTGTGTGTGTGTGTTTTAATATTTTTTACAGTATTTTTGCAATTTTTTTAAATATGTCTTTATATAAAAGTCATATTAACTTTCTTTATTTTTCATATATTTTAAGTTAAAAAAAATCTATTTCATCGTGGGGAATTGAAAGGTTTTCAATGGAATTTGTCAAAATTTAAAAAAGAAAAAAAAAGTAACCCTTGTTACTTATTTTACAAAGGTGATATGGTATGAGCTTAACAAATAACACATTTTTTTACTCATTATACTTAAAGTTAACTTCCACATTACCCCCAACACTGCTCAGGAATGATGGAATAACTTGCACGCTTGTCAAACTGTCCACCCGACATTAAACACATGCTTGTTTTTTCTTTCCTTTCTTCCTTTGTGTTTTTGTTTCTCTGCAGGTATATCCTAAAGGACACTCTTTCTGCCGGTTATCATTTCCGCCTTTCCCTTTTATTATCAATTATTATTATTTCTGCCCTCTTTTTTAAGCATGAACAACCAATCCATCACTCCTCCCCTTTCATCCTCCGTTCCTCCCTTCATTTCCTTCATTGATTTACCATCAGTATGTGTGAGAGTGAAGAAGAAAGGAGTGGAGTGGAGAGAGGAGAGGCCGGGAGAGAGGAGGGCCACAGCCCAGCACAACACCCCCTGCCACCGGTGCTCATAGGGGCGCTAGTACAAAATGTGGATCAGAAAGCAACAAATAACCGCCGTGTAACAAACACTTACCTACAGTGCCAGCTGGCTCGTTTTTTGCACCCCTTTGGACTTTTCGGACTAAAAGTTGGCCTCAGAAAGAGGAGTATTGCACAATACCGAATTCAGGGCTGTGCCACAAAGTAGGTGGCAACAAGTCATGATTTTACTGTGTTCAAACATAGCACAAACAGATCGGTCTTCATTAGTAAATGAATTGGTCTGAAAGAAATAAAAGCCAAATATGTGTGTCTATTAGCTCCCTTGATCTGGTAACATTTATCATCTATAGCGGAGCTTCAGCTGGTGCCATGGATGCTGAGCACCCACTGCCAGCAATATGTTCTGAAATATACAGCAATATTTAAAAAAAGAAAGAAAGAAAGAAAATGCTTTAGATCAGTAAATACAAGTCATGAAAAACACTGGTTCAGTTTCATTATTGCAGTTGTTTAATATAGTCATGTTATCCAGTATCTGAAGCTTACATCTAACAGTGTCCTAACTAGATGCAACACCGTACAGTGACAAGGTATTTCTCCTTTTTTAATTCGTTTTTTTTTTGTCCTTACCAGTTTTTCCAGCTTTAGTTTCTGTTGTGCCGTTCTCTCTGTCCATAAAGCCTGTGAGCCTTCAAAAATTACATTTCTTAATTTTTTTTAAAAGGAGTCTCTTATGCTCACAAAGGCTGCATTTATTAGATTAAAATGCAGTACTGTTATGAAAAATCATTAACGTTTAAAGTAACAATTTTAAAATTTTTAATAAATGAATTTTTTCCCCCCTATTATGGCAAAACTGAATTTTCAGCAGCCATAACTCCAGTCTACAGTGTCAAATGATCCTTCGGAAATTATTCTAATATGTCGATTTAGTGCTCAAGAAAAATGTATTATTATTGTCAAAGTTAACAGTTGTGCTGGTCATTTTTTTTGTGTAAACCGTGCTAATCTTTTTCAGGTTTTGATTGATCGAAAGTTTAAAATAACAGCATTAATTTGAAATAGAAATCTTTCATAACATTATCATCTGTCACTTTTGATCAGTATAATGCGTCCTTGCTAAATAAAAGCATTAATATCTTTCAAAAAAATCTTTCTGACCCCAAATATTTGAACAGAAGTTTTACTTTGCTTATTTTACAATACTATAATTTTCTTTGTATAATTTAATTCTTTCTATTTAATGTAATTCTGCTTCCTTACATTCAAACTCAAAACTGCAATTTCTGCGGTTGCAATTTTTGCATTCGGTGTGGATAGACAAACTGCTTGTCACTGGTTAGTACTCAGTGTTTTTCTCGCTTTTACCCACATACCAAAAAGCCACAATCAACCACTGGTTATTGCTTAGACTTTGCAGTTCGTAACACAAATTTCCAGTATTGCTGCTCAAGATGTTGTAAAAAAATATCAGTTGAAATATTAGTAAAAATAACCCCTGGCTATGTTTGCTCTGTGCTGTGATGTTACTAATGCCATGTGTATGACTGGTGGAGTTGTCTATATTCGGCGTGCGTCTAGAGAAGAATAGCGGAGCTTCAGCTGGTGCCATGGATGCTGAGCACCCACTGCCAGCAATATGGATATGTTCTGAAATATACAGCAATATTTAAAAAAAGAAAGAAAGAAAGAAAATGCTTTAGATTAGTAAATACAAGTCATGAAAAACACTGGTTCAGTTTCATTATTGCAGTTGTTTAATATAGTCATGTTATCCAGTATCTGAAGCTTACATCTAACAGTGTCCTAACTAGATGCAACACCGTACAGTGACAAGGTATTTCTCCTTTTTTAATTCGTTTTTTTTTTGTCCTTACCAGTTTTTCCAGCTTTAGTTTCTGTTGTGCCGTTCTCTCTGTCCATAAAGCCTGTGAGCCTTCAAAAATTACATTTCTTAATTTTTTTTAAAAGGAGTCTCTTATGCTCACAAAGGCTGCATTTATTAGATTAAAATGCAGTACTGTTATGAAAAATCATTAACGTTTAAAGTAACAATTTTAAAATTTTTAATAAATGAATTTTTTCCCCCCTATTATGGCAAAACTGAATTTTCAGCAGCCATAACTCCAGTCTACAGTGTCAAATGATCCTTCGGAAATTATTCTAATATGCCGATTTAGTGCTCAAGAAAAATGTATTATTATTGTCAAAGTTAACAGTTGTGCTGGTAATTTTTTTTTTGTAAACCGTGCTAATCTTTTTCAGGTTTTGATTGATCGAAAGTTTAAAATAACAGCATTAATTTGAAATAGAAATCTTTCATAACATTATCATCTGTCACTTTTGATCAGTATAATGCGTCCTTGCTAAATAAAAGCATTAATATCTTTCAAAAAAATCTTTTCTGTGAGCCTTCAAAAATTACATTTCTTAATTTTTTTTAAAAGGAGTCTCTTATGCTCACAAAGGCTGCATTTATTAGATTAAAATGCAGTACTGTTATGAAAAATCATTAACGTTTAAAGTAACAATTTTCAAATTTTTTAATAAATGAATTTATCCCCCCTATTATGGCAAAACTGAATTTTCAGCAGCCATAACTCCAGTCTACAGTGTCACATGATCCTTCGGAAATTATTCTAATATGTCGATTTAGTGCTCAAGAAAAATGTATTATTATTGTCAAAGTTAACAGTTGTGCTGGTCATTTTTTTTGTGTAAACCGTGCTAATCTTTTTCAGGTTTTGATTGATCGAAAGTTTAAAAGTTTTTGACCTCACTTGGTGCTCAAGAAATATTTTTTTGTTATCATCTATGTTGAAAACATTTGTGCTGCATGATACATTTTTTCACGATTCTTTGATGAATAGGAAGTTCAAAAGAAAAGCATTTATTTGAAACAGTAACATTAAAAATGTCTTTTAATGCCACTTTTGATCAATTTATCTTTTACATACTTGCTGAAAAATCTTACTGAACCCAAACTTTTGAATGGTAGTGTAACTTTGATCTTGTTACAGTAATATGAATTCATAATTCATTTCAATTCATTGTGTTCTATGTCCTCACATTTGAATTCGAAATTGCTGCAGTTGCAATGTTTGTTGTAATTGCTGGTTGCTTGTTGTCACACCAAAACATGGACAACATCAGTTGAAACATTCTTGAAAAGACCTCTTTTTATGTTCTGCTGAAGAAATAAATTCATACAGGTTAGAAACAATATATAAGGGTGAGAAAGTGATGATAGATTTTTCATTTTTGGATGAACACCTCATGTGTACCACTGCACCTCTAATGCAGTGTGTAAATGACAGACTAAGAGTGTACAGACTAAAGCCCAACTGTGAATGTGAACTTTTGTTCACAAAATTGTACATGAGCGGGAAGCAGAAATGAGCAGCATGTGATTGTGGATTGCTGTGAGGATGGATCTCCTCCAGCTGCTCGGTATCTCTGGTCAGCCCTCGTCTCACCACCCCGTGCCCCGGCCAGCTCCATTCGCGACCGCGGCGTTCAGAAGCTGCCATTTGTTTAGATAAGCCTTTAATACCGAATTTTATACTTCTTGGCTTCACATGATGGCGAAACTCACTTTTTAACTCGTTCACGCCGCACCGCTGTGCTTTGTAATCAGCTGCGACGATTATACGATTGAAAATACGCTCTGATCGCTCCCACTGTTTATTTTGGACCGCGATACTTGGCCAAAAACAATACCAGTCAAAACAAAGCAGGGGTTATGTGGACTTGCAGTAATTTGCGCTGTCTGTGAAGAGGTTTTTGCCTCCCTTTGAAGTGTCCGGTGCCCAAATTACAGTGCTGCCATAATGAAGTATTACCATGCAATTACCCAGCGGTGCGCTACACACAGCAGCCGAGCAGAGAAAGTGCTGAGAATAGTGTGTGTGTGTGTGTGTTACAGTGCCACGCTGTGAACAGGACCGCTTGGCTCTACAGTGGGCGGCCCTCACCCGAGGTGGCCGGGCCTGATGAATTATGGAGCGCCAGCAGCTTCATCAATACTGCAACGACAGCACAAAATGCGCAGCTTATTGGCACCAGCTGACACGTTAACAGCCAATGTATTTTTAATTAAAGCCGAGCCTTCCTGCTTCGTTTGACGGCTGCCGTAAACATGACGGAGGATGGTGATAGCTATTTCTGGTGCGCAGGTAGCACAAAGGCTTTAAAATTTTCACAAACCGGGACGCCCGCCTTGTCTTTGTGCTTAGACCCTTGAGCTGCTTTCTCCTCGTCTTAAAAGAGAAAAAAGACACACAACCGGGTCAACACAACATTACGTGCCAGCCATTCAGAGATGGTTTTTAATTTGTTACCGCTCACTTCAAGTTTGGGGAGTAGTATTATTCAGGCTTCCATAGAAACCAAAGTTACACATCATTGGCAGCTGAGTCTGTGAAGAAAGAGGAGGTCGACTCCTCCCTGTTACAGACGCCTTGATTAAAACCAACACGAAAAAGAGAGAGAGAGAAAAAGAAAGAGCGATGAGACAAACCACATGCTTAGTGACTCATACACACCAGGCCGGCAGCAGATGCACGCTCCGCGATCTCTAATCAAATCTCGCTTTAGTACATTGTGGAAGCATTCGGAGGCACAAATTCACTCTTTATGTCTGTAACGGAAGCTTTTCTGAATCTCATCGCTCGCACTTACCTCAGTGCTCCAAACCGGTCGCAGACTACTGCTCTTGGACGCTCGGGGTCAGTCGCGGCTGAAATGAGAACCAGGGACAGGCGCGGGGTCAGCAGCTGGTGGAGGATATGGCAATCATTTATAAAAATATGCTTTCCCAAGCCCACAAAAACAAAAGCCCCAAACTCAACAGCTGGGAAGGGTTGGGAGTAGCCCCAAGGCTGGCAAGTTCCCTTCCAGATGGAGAGGTTAGGACGAGGCTAGCCAGGCAGCTTCACTTAAACTTCCGATTCCCATTAGGCACAGAGAAGATTGCAGGGGAAGGGAAGAGGAAGAAAAGCAATGAGCATGACTGCTCTGTTTTTTCGCCCCGCTTAATCAAATAAAGCAGGAAGCTTCCGAGACGGAAGAATTGTGTTTATTGATACTTCTGCATGCTCGCAGTTTGTTTGTTTTCGATATCCTCTCTCTTGCTGTGTGATATTGGTGTTTGCGGTTAGCCATTCTTCTCTTTTCTGTGTGTGTGTGTGTGTGTAAATCTTTTTTTCTGGGAGAGTTACATCTTCGCTTTTTTTTCTAATATTATTATTAATAGTACATTCTAAAAAAATTGAACCATTGGGAAATTTCACGAAACTCATTCAGCTTCGAGTTAATAGCCAGGCCATGTCAAATAACGAATGAAACAGGTCTTAAATAAGAATTGATGACCTACGCTCGGTCTTCTGTTGATCTGACACCCCACGCAGCACAGAAGTAACGGGGTCCTGGTGTGGATATTAAGTTACCACCGGCTCGACTCTTTTGAAATGTGCAATTGCTGTCTTAAAGGAGCTCCAAAACCCGATGAAGAAGGCCCCTTAATAAGAGTAATGTACACACCAAAGCCTCAGGAATAGATCCACGGCACGTAATGCATATCTTGTGTGAGCCGGTGTCAGGAGCTCGTGGCTACAAAAAGACACGAGGGGAAGTTGACACGGGGTCCGCACAACCTGGCAACCTTTTGAAAGAGTACATGTGATATTCATTGAGAAAGACTCTGAACGTTTACCGCTAGAAGGCCGGGCTGCTGATGTATTAAGCTCTATGAGGTCTGATGGGAATTAATCAATGAAACGGCAGAAGCCTGAGACAAGTTTATAGCGCTCTTTCAAGCCCCCCAGCAAATGTCATATTCGGGTTTTTTATAGAAATATGGAAAAACTCAGTTTAAAGCCTGTCTGAAAAAGTAATAGTGTGTTTTGTTTAGAAATGAAACAGCTCTTCAAGTCATTTTTTTTAAATGCACACTTTCTGTATGAAGGCAGTGGCTTAGTTATTATTATGAAATGTGGATTTGATTTTAATGCACATGTGTAAAAGCAATTGAAATCGGATCCGATCTCACTGAAGACATTACCATCACCTCAACTGGCTGTTTCTGGATATGATCCCATATATATTAATGATCTGAAGCCTCACAAGTGAGTGATGACTGTGCAGGTTGCCATTACACATTACGCAAAGATATTTAAAGATATATTTTGTGTTGCTTTTTGTCTCATTTTGGCTGTGTATGTTTCTCCTGAGCATGTAAGGTAATCCAGCACCCCCTTAAGTCGACAACCATCGACCCCTTCAGGCTCTAAACACACCAGCAGAGCTGAGGGGTCATGACTTTAGGGCCTGGGGAGGTCAGGGTGGCGGACAGCAGGGACAGCCATCACAGGCCCATTACTGCAGGAAATTGGAAACACTGACCGAGCTCAGACACGGGCAGCATGCGCTCTGACGCCATTTGTAGCGCCTAATTGTGCCATAATTAAGATGAACTGAGGGGGGGATGGGAGTGGTGCTGGAAGGAGAAGCAGACAGGAAAGAGGAAAGCTATCATCACATTTCACATGCACGTGTTTGCTCGGTGTTAGCCTGAGTGGACGTGACTGCAGTGGTGTGTATTTTTATTTTAATATTTGGCTGCATATTTACGGATTAACACATTTAATAACACTCTTTAGGTTTAGTGTCAGGATTTAGTACTTTTTTGTTGTTGTCATACTTTGTTATATTAATAATGTCTTTGATGTTTTTTAAAGCAGTGTTTCTAAACAGGCTTGGCTTCATAATGCAGATTTTTACATTGGACATCAATTGGCATCCCAATAAAATACCAAAGTTGTCCTTGAAATCAAATATTGAAATTAATCAGCCATTTTTTTAAATTCAAGACAATAATGCAGTGTATGAAACACATTGTAGCTAGCAGAAATCATGTCTATCCCATAATTCATGTAATATGGGTTGAACTGTTTTTAATTATTTGTTTATTTTTGGACATAATTTTGTTTATGAATTTTGAGGGCATGTCACACAACCACATTTGTCCAATTGTTTCTGCTTTCTACGATTTGATTTTGCAGCAAGTTTCTGCATTTTAGTGGATGTGTTGCCTTTTCTTCCATTTTAAAGTTAGGAAGCATATTTATTTGTCATGATAATGATTATTTGTATTCATCTTTGGGTTGTGACCCACCAATTGAGAACCACTGATTTAAAAGACAATTTTAGACATGTATTACATGAACAAAGGAGGAAAAATCGCAGAGTTTAGCTGTGTGGTTTGCAATTTTGCCATCAGCTTATATTACATAAAACAGGCCTGCGACCGCAGCATAGCGATCCTGTGTAACTCAAGACCGTGAGTTCTGGGGCCACCGATCTTTCCCCATTTGCATGTTTGAAACGACAGGGCCTCACCTTTTAATGAAAGAAAGCAGCTCCCCTCCATGTTCGTTTCAGCCATGTTGAATTAGAATAAAGAGTTCTGCGCTTTCTCAGTCAAACTCCCATTCTCACAAATTTCACCACTTCAAACCTGCCCTCTCATGCTCGGCTCTAACCAAACCCCCGATCAGAGTCAGATGAAATCGGATGTTCATTTAAACATGGATTGGAGTGGTCAGATATGCTATTTTGTTTATGTGTGTTTGTGTGTCAGACAGAAATGAAGGGCAGCCATTGGCCTCCTCAAACCGGGCCACCTTGTAAACAGACACCTACCGGCAGCTGGGCACTTGGCAACCAGACAGACTTGCGTGTAGAGAAGGACACTGACCCCACCGTCTAACTGTCTCCACCCACCCACCCATCCACACACACACACACACACACACAGACACTCGTTCACTCACAGAGGTCTGTGCTACCCCTTCCTGTGGCTCGGCCGTGACTCGTCCCAACTCCCACAGTGACAGACAGCGGTGTGTTTACTGGCTTTCCGGAAACCTCGACAGGAAGAGCCTCTCCACTTCCAAATTTTTATTTTTAAATCAACACTTTGTATCGTTTATTTGTACCCAACAACAAGTCAGCGTGATTTATTTTGCTGTAATCTAAAGCGAGCGTCTCCATTTCCTAAAATAACGCACTGGAAATGCCTGGAAGAATGTTAACTGAATGCTGGAGAAATTATACAAATACAGATAGCAGCAAGCTCTTAGTCAAAATGTTTTCTCTGAAGTGCACTGGGGAGCCTCTCGAGGCTTGCCAGGAAAACACTCAAACTTATCTTTCTTCCTCTAAGCTCTTGTTGGAGTGAGAGCTCAAGTACTTGTTTTAAACAGCTAAACATGCTTTTATCTAACACATCAGCTTTCATCCTTGCGATGAGGATGACACGTATAATATAATTATATGATCAAATATATATATATATATATATATATATATATATGAAGTATTTCCAATTTAATGCATATTATTAATTATTTATTATTTCAAAATACATTATATAGTATTTTACATGTTTATTAGTAATAGTAATTTTTTAACTTTAGACTTATTTTTGTTTTTGATTTATTTATTTTATTATAAATAAATTACTTTGTTTATTTAAAATATAATTTTTATATTTATTATTTGTATTATTTGTATTTTTTTTGTTAAAATACTTTATATTGTATTCTATGTTGTTATTATTTTTAGTCTGTAAGAACTGAAGTTTGACTGTTTTGTTTACTTGTAGCCAGTATGCACATTTGAGGAAGCGCAGCAGCTGCGTGTTTGTGGTATAAATCAGCATCGCTCTGTCTCGTCTCTTCTCTAATTATTCATCGAGAGAACTGTTAATATCCTGCATGTGGTTTTTCCCTTCTCCGCTCTCGCTGTCCTACTCTCTGATCATCACTCCTAAACAAGCTTCGCTTTATCATCACTGCCAACACTTCTCTAATGATGGCCTGTATGCAATCACCAAAACACACCAGAGGCTCGCAAATTACAGCCCGTTTGTTCCCGCAGCCTAATGCTGGGCCGTCGCTCACCCCACACCCTTTAGACTTTTCAATCCGGCTAAAATTAGGGCCCCCGGCCTACCAGCAGCCCATGATTACCATGTTGTTTCTCCATTTCCATGATGGATTTCGGTGTAGGTTAAGTGTTAAAATGAGGGTTGGATCTTCAGCGGAACATCAGGATCTCGGTGTGGCTTTGAAGGAGGAGAGGACAATTATTAAATCCGCATGGCCAGCTCTCTTCCAAGGTTGCGTTCCTTCATACTGCAACCCCCTCTAATACCCTAATATCCACTTAACCTAAAACGCCTCGCTGTCTCCTCCAACTGTCCACCCTGTCTGACCAGAGGGAGACACATGTTTACTTCAGCTACTTGTGTTAAATGTCACGCACATTGAGGCAATCTCTGTCTGTCTGTCTCTCTCTCTCTCTCTCTCTCTCTCTCTCTCTCTCTCTCTCACACACACACACACACACACACACACATTTGGGACCACTGAAGGCATAAGTGGCTGTCTCTTATCACCAAGTATGTGAAAAATGTGTAATGTGGGCAGAGCTGAATTTGATTAAAGTGAGGAAGTTTACAGAGGAGGTAAAGTTTGATGAGCAGGCCTGGCTAAGTGGCACAATGACTAAATTGGTTGTTTCGCTCCAGGCACGTAAAGAGGGAGTCTTTTTTGGGGGGCCTACCGAAGGGCTTTTAATGTGAGAGTTTAGCACATGACTGATTTAATCATAATAACATGTGGTCTGCTCTGTTTCAGTTGATTAACTTAATTGTTATTCCACAAGTGTTTTTAAAGGCTCTTTTGATGGATGTCATTTTAAGAGCATGTGAGCAAAGATTTAAAACTCGTCTTAATGAACTTTAATGTATCTGATGAAAGTAAATGATCAAGCACTGGTAGCACGCTTCAGAAAACAGTCTGGGTCTATGTAATGAAGTGTGACCAAGACATTATAATTTCCTTGTTCATTTATTTAACTTATTTATTAAAAATTTAAATATCCCTATGTGTGATACATATGCACGTAAATGCGCGATTATAGCATATATATACATATATATATATATATATATATATATATATATATATATATATATATATATATATATATATATATTTTATAGT
>NW_015505529.1:450443-465313 GCF_001515645.1 Sinocyclocheilus grahami
TGTTTACTAGATTAAAAGTATTTATAATATTTATTTAAAGTTTAATTAATACATTTAATTATATTATTTCATTTTATAATAAATATATTTAATTATACATTTTATTATAAATGCTTGTTGATGTAGATGTGTATGTTTTGTGTGTATAGCATTATATTTTTACATGCCGTCGTTATGCTTTAATCAAGTGGATTTTATTTTATTTTATTTTATAAATAATTTGTCATGTTTTTCATCCAAAATAAATGTTTTTTTTTTAAAAATGGTGTATTGATAGAAATGAAATAAAAATCCAGACACCAATACAAGTACGTGCAAGGGAGCAAAAGAATAATGTTGAAGTTCTAGCCTCAGTGTACATTCTCTGTGTCCATTATATATTACGAAACCCCAGCACCCTGTAAAACGATATGTATAACATGCCTCTCAGACCAAGGCTCCGTCAAGTGTAAATATTTGGAGTGTTGAGAGTCAGAGCAGTCACTGTTACAGTCAGAAGGCCCTTGAACTATTCGTCTCTCATGCCTGGTGGCGAGAGGGATGTACCACTCTGTCTGCTGGTTCTCTCTGTGTTCCGTCTTTGACCTCTGGAGCCAGACACTCGGGGTCCTCAGTCACTCCTCAGTCTGACATCTATGGCGGGTGAGCAACTGGACAAAGTCAGTGTTGTATTGGGGAATGCTGGTGATTGTGATTGAGGCTAGAGGGGCAGGGAGGGCTGGGGATGTTGTTGTGCTTCAGGGCTGAGCTGAACTTCCTTTAGAGGTGTAAAGGATAAAAAATCGCTGGGAATGGGGTGAGTGTGAGGCGACGAAGGAGATGAGCATCTGAGCCCGGTTTTAGTTTTCATTTCACCACCATAACCCAACCCAAGAAGCATCACCTTTCAACTATTACACTTTGTAGCCACTGTATACTTGTAAGTTCTTTTTTCCTCTTAAAACAATACAATTAAAATATTTCTATTTATAAATTTTTTTATTTATTCTTATTGGTATTGCAAAGTTTGCCAGAAGTGCACAATTGTTTTAAGCTTCAGCTGTGACTGCCCCCACTTTCTCTCCGTCATTATTTTAATAAAGTGTCATTACCCCAATTATTGAGGCGATTAGCTTGTTAGAAGACCATCCATCAGAGAACAACAAAAAACAAGCGAGGTCACGGTCAGCAGACACAAATGTCAGGTCACAGTGTGGGCAAAGGAGGCGTCGTCTGAAAACACCCTGTGTGTCTTATTACGGGCGGTTGCTGCCTCCTTCGAATTTCATTATGGCTTTAAAAGAGGGGCTCAAAGTATGTAAGAGCTGGCGTTAAATGTTTGTTTTCTGCTTTCAATCTCATGGTTTGCGAGTTTTCGCGGGGGTGCGTTTGAGGGGCCTTTGTGCAATGTGGCAAAAAGAAAACTCTGTGAACTGGGCCGGCTTTGTTCCTGTGCGGCATTGCAAAATATGATTTGAGACAAGGACCCCAGGCCCATTCTTTCAATGGGCACTTTTTATTTTCTGCCAGCATTCTAATCATTGCCCTGGCCCTAGAGTTGAAGCATTAACATAAAGCCACACTGTTCACCCGGAGTCACTTCTGTCCTGTAGGCGCAAGAAAGGAATTTAGGGATCTGTCATCTGCCAGACATTAGACTCCCCATCTCACTCCGCACATCTCCCCAACCAGATTCCTTCTTTTTTTTGTTTTTTTTTTAGTGAATGAATGAATGAATTGCATTACTTACCTCTATGGCATCTTGCTCATCCAACTTTGGAAATCAGATTTAAACTCTGAATTTCAATCTCTCCATTGGCAGCAAATACGACATGGTCCATTTTTCTCCTCTCAAGTGAACCTACTAGTGGTCAAACAATATATATAGTCTTGGTTCCCAGTGAGCAAAGACCACGGTGTATATTTTTAGTGTAGCATGCTATATTATTAATAAAAACACTATAATAGGAATACATAACAGATTCAAGAATTTGCTATGTAGAGTATAAATCTATTTTTATATTTTAAATAATTTAATTTTTATAAATTAAAATTAGTAAACAAGGATTTTTTTAAAAAAACTTGAATTTTTTGGGTGATATCATATTTATTGGCCACTCCGTACTCATTAGGATATCGGCATCGACCACTATATATCTTTAACTATATATAACTAGAACCTACAACACTGCTGAAATTATAATTGAGTATATTGAGTAAAGATGCATTAAATCAATCAAAAGTGAGAGTAAAGACGTGTAATGTTACAAAAGATTGTTCTATTTCAAATAGATTTAATTCTTTTGAAATGTCTATTCTATTCTACAAAAATATTTTGCCAAATTTGAGTAAGCAGTTCAACTGTTTTCAGCATTGATAATAATCAGAAATGCTTCTTGAGCACCAAATCGACATATTAGACTGATTTGGAAGCATCATGTGACACTGAACACTGGAGTAATGATGCTGAAAATTCAGATTTGCTATCACAGAAATAAATTACATTTCAAAAAAATATAAAAATACAAAACCGTTCATTCAAAATTGTAGTAATATTTCACCAAATTACAGTTTTTTTACTGTATTTTAGGCAAATAAAAGCAACCTTGGTGAATCTAAGAGACTTAGAAGAAACTCTGAAAGCTAATTATTTCAACCCCAAATGTATGAACGTCAGTGTACATGTGGAGCCACATCAATATCATTTGAAATAGGTGTATAAATGTTCATAATTATAAAACACCTATTCTGCAGGACTAGGTAAAGGCGGCTGACAGGAGGAAACCCGTTCCCGCTTCCAAACAACACCAACACGAGCATGTCCTTGTGCGTATCCTTATTTAACATGAAAACTTAATGGTTTGGGCCGAGAAGGCTGCTGATGAGTTGACCAGAGCTGTGTGTATGATGCATCGAGAGAGAAGTTCTCATCTTCTTGGCCAAAGATATGGAGATTGAACAGGACAAGTCATTAAGTTTTCACGAGCCCACTCTCCCAGGGCTCCCTAACCTCCCGCTGCTCTACGGGACAGAGCGGCGTTCAGGGTGTCACAGCAGAGAGCTTGAGGCAGTTTATAACACTTCCTAGTGCTTTCCGTTCTCACTTTTTCTGTCTAACGCACGCTTTCTAGAGCAAAAGCTGTTTATAGGTTGTGTCAAGGGAGCTACTTTGCAGATAAATGACAGGGTTTGGTGAGTAACGTTTACCCAAGTATCTTTCTTAGGCAGTAATGAGAAGGAAGTGTTAGGGCCTTGACCATGCCAGCCCTGCCACGCTGCTTTCTGGACCCAGCGCTTTGTTTACTTTAGCGCAACATTAGCTTCAGTCTCTGTATTACAGATCTCACACAAGGAGTAGCGTTTGTGGCTGTACGGGGAGATTTGTTCAAATTAGACCTCTAGAGATCATATAACCTAAGTGGAAACAAATGTTGCCACTTTTTGAAGTCATCATCCTCCGTAGCGGACGGGATGGGGAGGCAGTGTGTGAGAGCCAAAGCTGTGAGTGGGAGGCCGAGCTATGCCACGGCCCTGGCTTCATTCACGAGCCGCCACGTTTAAGATGGTAATGAATGGCCGTCAATGAAATGGGCTCCTGTGCTGATATACGCAACAAGCTTGTCTTTCTCACGGCACCGCAGCGGGCAAAGAGAGGCGCCCCATTGTCACGCTGGCTCATGTGCTCTGTCGGCTTTTTGCATCTAGTAAAATACGCCTCATTGTCTTGAATGTCAACTCTGTAGATCTCCAGACCAACAGCATTCTTCGAGTATGTGACTTTGTGGACTCACATTCTGCTCACCCCTCCTTCATTAGATTAACCATAACCCCATCCATGCTCTCCTGACTTGTGTTGTGTCCCGGGGAGTGTTTGTAGCATTTTAAGCTAATTTAGGCTTCAGAACATTGTGATGTACAGTGTAAAATGCATATTAATTTTGAGATTTGAAGAAGTTTGGGGTGAGTTATTAACAGTATGACAGTTTTACATTCAAACTTTTTTAGACTTTTTATTAACAAAAAAAAAAGTATTCTTCAAGGATGCATTAAATTGATCAAAAGTGACAGTAAAAACTTTTATAATGTTGCAAAAGAATTATATTTCGAACAAATCCTGATCTTTTGAACTTTCTGTTTATCAAAAAATCCTGAAAAAAATGTAAATGTAATGTTTCCAGAAAAATATTAAGCAGCACAACTGTTTTTAACATGGGTAATAATAAGAAATGTTTTTGAGCACCAAATCATCATACGATAATGATTTCCGAAGGATCATGTGACATTAAAAACTGGAGTAAAGGCTGCTGAAAATTCAGATTTGCCATCAGTGGATTAAATTACATTTTAACATGTATTGAAATACAAGACTGTTATTTCTAAATGTTAATACTATTTTAGAATATTACTGTTTTTATTGTATTTTTTATCAAATAAATGCAGCCTTGGTGAGCATGCAACTTGTTTCAAAAAATTTTGAAGACCCATAATTTTGAATGATAGTGTAATTACTAGTGTTTTCAAAGATTACCTTTGAATAAGCGTTAAATGACGGCAAAGGTAATATAAATAGGCAAAATGGGAATAATAAAATAGGATATATTATGCATTGCTATTCATGGAAGGTTTTGCTACATGTTTTGTTAAAATGGTGTAAAAGAAGTTTATATTCAAACCAAATTCATGGGATTGCTTTTCATCAATGCTATTTATTTGAGTCTGGCTGCTATACAGGAGAGCAGGCCTGAGCTGGCAGTGAAAAACATTTATTTATAGCTATCTGAAAGCTGTGTAGCCTACTGACTTCTCTAATGTGTGCTGTTGGCAAATGAAAACTCTACTTTAAGAACAGATACAGCTATTTTTAGCACTTCCCTCCCATTTGAAAGCCATACATCGGCATTTCTTTGCATTGCACATCCTTGTTTTTGTCAGAAATCTAAAAGTGTTTGAAACAGCAATGAAAGGCAGGTGTGGTGTGAAAATATATATGTCCCGTTTACACGAAGGCCCTCCCCTTCCTGCACTGCCACACAACTTGTGGTCCAGCTTAATAATGCATAATGTCCAGATTCGGGTTTCCTTTTACTGTGCAAATTTAATAAAAGTCTAAAAGTGAAGTGTTTGCTGAGCAACGATTGATTGTTTAGCACTTTTTCATTTATTTTGTGTAATAATGCTAGGAACTGTGATGCTAATTGTATTCAAAGCCATTTTCTTCAGTAAGGAGTGTAGAGGTAATGTGCTCTGGCCATATGGTTGCGGTGAATTGATGACGGATATTTGACTCTGTGTTGTAGTGATGGGAAGCAGTGGGCCGTATGCCACAGTGATACTGAAACAATAGCGAGACCCAAGCACATGAGGTCAACCGTGTGCACGGTCCCTGCCTGCAGGCAGGAAGGATACAAGCAAAAAAAAAGACAGAAGAGAAATAGCCAGAGGAAAGAAAAAAATAGAAGTGATACTGAATGGATAGTGGTTGAGGAAGACGTCTTCCCTTTCTCCTCCATTGTGCGGCTTATACGGCCACAGTCTCTTTCCAAGAGGTCACAGTGCACTTTTGAACTTTCACTCTTTATGAACATTGGCCCTGTGTTTCCCCGGGAGAAAATCCATGCCGTTTCCCATGAAGCGAAGACATGGGGCGGACAAGTCAATTAGATCAAATTTGAACAAATCTCTCAAACCAATGAACCTTCTCTGAAAACGTACAGCTTTTTTCTTCAAACCCCAGCTTTTCTGTGTTATTAGATCTATGATATTAGAGTGGCATATTGAATATTTTATCGACTGTCTGCATGCCTTGGGATGACCTGCCTGACATGCTAACTTCTCCTCTCAAAAGAGACTCTGTGTCACTCTGTATCAGGCAGCCAGGCATGATGCTCCCCGCACATTTCCTGTGAATAAACTCCTGCGCAGCAGGGGGGGACACAGAGCTGAGGTGAACAGGGCGCACACACACAGTGTACACCAGCCCCCCTCCCCTGATAGTCCCACCTTCCCCCTAAGAACGGCCTTATAAAATCCGTGGAAGGGCTCAGTGAGTTGAAGCCTCCTTAAACCTCCTTTTATCACTTGGAGTGGCTCTTCTTATGGAACACTCTGTCCAGGTCACAGCGCGGCTCCCTATGCCCAAATACAGTTAACCACCTCCTGCACTTCCTGTTAGACCTTATGGACCACATTCTTTATCTGAAGTAAATGTGTGGGTGTCACTTTTGCATAAAACCATCCTTTCATGCATGTTAATGATTGTACTTCATAAAATGAGAGTTAAAGGTTTCCACTTGATGCTTTTTTATTTTACATATATTTAAGTTGCCCTGTCATGTTGGATGTCAATTTGAGATGATAAACACATCTTAAATCTTAAATAAGTGCATCTTTCACCCATTTTACTTCCATGATTCATTAGGGGTGTAAAGGTACACAAACATGACGGTTCGGTATGTTTTCGGTTCAGCAGGAGGAAAAAAACTAAACATAATTTTTTTTAATTAAACAATGGTTTACTGAACAAATTGCTCTTTCTTTAAATAAATTCAATTATAATAAAATTTTTCTTAGGGATAAAAATCGACCTCAGCTTCTGCTCTAAAAGTATAGGGAGCCCTTTTTCATTACTATAATGTTACAATTAACAACAGAGCCCAAACTTAAATTCAGTTAATATTTATTTTTAACTATAATAAACAATACTCAAATTTAAAAGAATTATATGCAAACATGTTTTTAAATTAACTTCTAAATTATACAATTTGTTGTTGAATTATAATAATTTACAGAGTGGCGGTCATAACTTGTTTCATAAAAGGTTTACTTAAATATACATTAAATAATTAAGACATCACTAACAGGTCAAATAAAATACAATGAAGTATTGCCTATAGTCTAATATTTCTAATATTTCGCAAAATGCTCTTCACTAGACTTCATTTCTCTAGCAAATAACGAGCTCTAGACACTGATGATGACTTGCATGAGGTAAATGAAATGCTACGTGAAATTTTGTTTACAAGCTGTTTTAATGACTGTTGAAACACTAATTGAGTGATTACGTGAGATGTTCATTCATGTTTATATCACGTTAAAACTAGTAATAAAGAGGAAGGGATGATCACGCTCACTCGCACACTTCTCGCTGCCGTCAGAACTCAAAGAGCGCCAACATGGCATTTATTGTCTGAATTTCTTGAAAAAAATTTGCGATTTGTTCGGTACACATGCATACCGAACCGAATACATGTACCGGTACACCCCTATGATTTATATTTCATTAGTTATATATTTCATTTATATAAATGCTTTTCTTCAGAATTTTCTGAGCTGTTTCCACAACATAATAAGCAGCACAGCTGTTTTTAACATTGACAATAACAATAAATGTTTCCTGAGCACCAAATCAGCATAATGGAATGATTTCTGATGGATTATGTGACCTTTGAAAACTGGTGTAATGACTGCTGAATTCAGCTTTGCCATCACAGGAATAAATTACATTTTAAAATATAGCCTATTAAAATGGAAAACATATATTTAAAATTGTAAGAAAATTTCACAAATGACTGTTTTTACTGTATTTTTGATCAAATAAATGCAGCATGTGAGACTCCTTTCAGAAACATAAAAAAATTGACGGACCTTACATTTTTTTCAACAGTAATTTATCCACATTCTTGATGACAGTGCACTTTGCAGTGCTAAAATCCATTTAGCAGAGGTGCCAGCTGCAATTTGTTTGTCTCACATTAGGGCAACATTATTAGGACCATGCCACAGGTTATGCGGAATACAAGTTCTCTCTCAGAGTCATATATCTGCCTACAGTTCCCCTTCACATTGACCACACTGTTCTTTACATGTTACAGCACAGCACTTACACACTTCCAACCCCAGACAGAGCAGAGACTAGAATGTCAGTCGCCGGTCTCTTGTCACAGTGGTCGTTTTACAGGAGTCATTTCTCCAGCCCTGTTTGACTTGTTTGTTTGTTTTGCGTGATGTTTTCCAGAAAAGTCGACCATGAGCCACCAATATCATATCTTTAAAGTTCACATGGTTTCGCCACACTCTTATTTTGCATCCCTTGCTCGTCTGAATTATGTCAAAGTGTCCTCAGAGCTGTGGAGAAACACTCAGCCACCCGGCACCCTGCTCAATGCACGTCTTTGTGTTGAAGCTTTTATGGGCTTTGGCTCGAGTTCATAACGTCATTGAGGGACTCAGACTACAAAACATTGGTTACGATGCTGACTAAAGCTCATGTCATATCTGCAGTGATGTTTAAACACAGTTGTGTTTGTGGTCTTTATATGGCGTCATATTGTGCTCCTCTGGTCTCATGTGACTGCCCAACACTCAAGTGTGAGGAAAAATGGGATAATACACGAAAAGCTGTGGAGCAGAAAGTACTGCACTTGCTTATGACATATAAGAGCTTTTGCCTCAGGGTGTCCCAGGTTAAAATTTGGCCTCAGTCATCTTTCATTCCCTTTCTGTCTTCCCCACTTTCATGTCTGTCATCACTGTTTTATAAGGCCTAACATTCTTACAAATGAAATACAATTTAAAAAGTGTTGTTTTTTTATTTTTAGCATGTTTGGTTATTATTTCTTTCTTTCCTTCTTTCTTTTTTTTTGGCCTTTTGGTGATTTAATTGAGACAAAAAAGGAAAGGTTGGTGAAGAGAGAGATGGTGTCAGGAAATACTGTGAACCAGGTTCGATTGTGTATATTTGTGTATTGGTGTTAATAGGTAGTTAATATACAGTGCTCCTAAAAAGTATTTGGACACTTTTGGAAACATAAATCTCTGTTTGAAAAAAAATAAAATAAAAAAATAAAGTTGATTTTTGTTTTATTAATACCAAATATCATAGTGACATCTGAAAACATAATACTAGCACTATGATTGATTGTTCTAGTGTATGATACATTTCATTTTAACCAATTATATACAAATATATTTTTATTTATTTTATAGTATTATTTATATGCTATTATAGTATGCATTTAAGTTTTAGTGATTTTATGTGCTTTTGTCATTTTTAATAGTTATTTTTTTATTTCGATTTAATATTTCTGTTTAGCATTAAATTGTCTATTTCAGTTTTAATAATTTTAGTGCTTCAACTTAAACTTACTCTATTTTAGTTGCCAGTGCAACATTTTCTAAATGCTAAGTTTAGTTTTGTTTATCTAATATTTTATTTTTCCGGAATTTCTGAAAACAATTTTAGCAATAAGAACACTGATAATATATATATATATATATATATATATATATATATATAATTTTCGAATAATGATTAGATTTAATCTCATGGAGTCAATGTTGTCTGCTCAATTGAGTGGTCAGCAGTCTAGTCAGATGTAGAGGTCTGTTTGTGCAAGCATGGCCCCGGCTCTGTTTCTTTCTGAGTGCTACCCGAAAGCCTAGACCACATATTGATTCCTGCAGGTTAAGCGTCCAGCTCTTTCAGAGCATTGTAAGAGACATGATGAAGGCCCATGCATTTAACATAATAAAAACCACCTCACTTAAACCTGCACATCCACAGAGAGTCAGAGTCTGAGAGAGAGTTCAGCCACCTCCCTCAGAGATCTCAGCAAAAAGCTCTCTGACATCTCCTCGGGCTCTTCCCTCCTGAGGTGTTTCATCCCTTGTCGCAAAAAGTGTTAAAAAGAGGTCAAAGCAAAGTGAAGTTTGCCCAAATGTTTTCTGGAGTTGCATTTATGGCTTCTGTATAGCGAAGCGGCAGATATAGTGAATAAATAAAGTTCCTCTTCAGCCGAAAGCTTCTGAAGGGTTAGACCAAGCATGCCGAGAGAGTTACTATTATCCACGTAAATGCTAGAAATGTAATTCAGCCCGAGGTTGGAACTGTAAAAGTGAGGCCGACATGTTTTTTCTCCCCTTTTACCTTTTTCCTTTTAATACTTCTGAGTGTAAGCTGGCCGTTTTAAAAGGTTTTAAAAGGTTCAGGACTGAAGGTCATATGATGGTGCTGAGGCACAAGCCACCCCTCCCCGTTCTTGCCTGGAGAAAGCACTATAAAACTTTGATGCCCAAATTAGGTTGTTACTCATCTTGCACCTTCCTGCTCACAGTATTGACAGCAGCGGTGAACTGCTGCGAGGAGATAGCATCTCAGCGTTTGGACTGGGTACTCCGCCTCGCGGCCGCTGACAACAGCAGAAATGTTTTAACAGGGTTTTAATGGCTGGCCACTTCTGCTCCTGGGAGCATTGAAAATAGCTGCTGTGAAAAGAAGAAAAAAAAACACTCTTTGGCTGATGGGAGCTGACATGGCCTGCTGTTTCAGTCGCCATGCTCATGTGACTTTTGCATCAGAGCTGCTGGGAACATCTAGACGTCTTTTTTCCCCACTTTTTTCTAATTACTTCCCTGTCAATTTCTCTGGGAGAAAGACAGGAAAAGAGTCACTGAACCAACACCCAGATCAGCTTTTTTTTGTATTTTTTAAGTAACCATTTAATTACAGTTTGTAATAATATTATGTAACATAATTTGATGTAAATTAAAAAAACATACACAAGCTTCAAACATTTGGGGCCGGTAAGATTTTTTAAAGATGTTTCTTTAAAGATATCTCGTATGCTAACCAAGGCTGCAATTATTTGATCAAAAATACAGTAAAAAAAAATATGAAAATATTATATATATTTTCAAAATATTATAAATTGTGAAATATTATAACTGTTTTATTGAATATATTTTAAAATGTAATTTATTATTGTGATGACAATGTTGAATTTTCAGCAAACCATTACTTTACTCTTCAGGTTCACATTATTCTAATGTGAAAATCATTATAATATGCTGATTTGGTGCTCAAGAAACATTTATTATTAGTGTGCAAAACAGTTGTGCTGCTTAAAAACTTCATGGAAATGTTTTATGTAACTAATATAAAATGTGTCTTAATGACTATAATAATATAGAAATATTTTATGAAATTCTTTTTCAAAAGAACAGCATTTATTTAAAATATAAATATTTTGTATCCATGTAAATGTCTTTTGATAACTTTTTAATGCGTCCTTGCTGAATGAAAGTATTAATATATATATCATTTAAAACTTGTTTTGAATGGTAATATATCATGTATTTCAATCCAGTAACTAATAATGTTTCATCCCTGTCCCTCTCTATGTGTGTATTTATTTATTTATATTAGTTGACTCATTATATATAAATATAATAAACAATATGAAATTATGCCATATAGTTTAAGTTCACATACTGAGCAGAGCTAGAAAAAAGGGGGATGTTTTTTATGGCTTCTGTCCATTTTCCCCTTTCTGTCCACATGCTCCCTCTCTTCCACTGTCCTTGTTTGATTGGCTGGTCAGTTAAGTGTGTGTTCACAGAGATTGGGCTTTGCCCTTTTGATAGGGGCTGAGTGCCCTTGCCGCCCCTGCCAGCCCCCCACTCCAACTGCCCACACTGGAAACCTGGCCCCTGCATTGTGCTCCTGAATGGGGGCCCTGTGTAGCATTGTGGCCCTGCTGGCTATGCTCATTAGCAGAGTTTGGCGACACACAGTCCCCCTGAAAGAGTCTGCTTGTTGCCACACAATAGATAAGCCCTGAATGTAGGCTCAGAGTCTGGCTCCATGCTGACACCTCTCAGCAGCCACAGCGTTCTCATAGCCACTGCTCAGCTCTCGGCCTGCGCTGTACAGCCGCTGCGCTCCTCTCCGCTGGTCCATTCAGTGCAGGAAATGACACGGATGTGGGAAAATAGAGAAAGATTTGCTTAATTGATGTAACTGGGCATTTCCTATGATGTCATATAGGTCATTCAGCTTCCTGCTCATGACACTTTTGAGCACACCGTGACCCCATGCAGCATATATGCACACATAGCCACATTGCTCTTTTCTGTCTGTAATGGAACATTTTAGGTCCAATACAAGTGGCATAATGTTGATTACCACTGAAAAAAGACTCATCCTTTGTTTTTCTTAAAATATATATATATAATTAAATAAGTTACAGTGAGGCATTTACAGTAGACATGAATTGGGCCACATGAAATGTGAAGCTTATAATTTTATTAAAATGTTTTAATTAAAGCTGCAGTCCGTATCTTGTTTTGGTTAAAAATGATCCGAAATCAATATTTGAGCAAGTACATAATCAGCCAGTGTTCAAAAGTATCGCCTTACTTTAGCCCGATTCACAACGGTTAGCTTATAATAATGTTTTCTAATTTGAGTGGAACGAGTAGGTTTTCGCGCGAAATTCGAACAGGTCGCTGCGTCATTACGTCACGTCTGTAAACATAAAGAAGTTGTCCCGGCTACTAGGCTATCGCATGTGAGGATCCTGCAGGTGGCCGATCGTTTATAGCCTTTTCTCACAGCAGCTGGAATAATTAAATGTATCATTTTGATGGCGGATTGTAATCCATAAAGGATTATGTGTTTATGAAACACATGTGAATGAAATTAAAAGATATTCCAGTTATAAATGTGCTTCTGATTACAGATAGCCTGGGATTACAAAGATTTGTATTTTAAAGACAACCACTTTGCTTTTGAGCATAATTAGCTTTTTGGGTTAAAAGAATTTCTTAATATGAAATTTGAAGAGTATGACAATTAGATTAGACTGTGCAGAAATTGAAATCTACACGCTAATACACACTATACTCAGTCGCCAATGCTGATATTCTTAACATTAATAATTTGAGAATAAAGTATAACAATAATAATAATTTGAACGGTTTGATTTGATATGAGCTAACCGATCTTTAGATTTGATCACCATTGGTAATGAGATTTATGGTAATACTTTTTTCCTCATTTGGTCGTAACAAACGTGGCAGACTTGTTACTTACTTGTTCAGATGGCAATATACGGTGAAAATTCTTATTTGGGTCATATTCCTAGACCTAGGCTAGAATCTATGGTTGCGAAGTACAGTAAATATCCACACCAGTGCGGTGACTGACTGCCACACACACATACTCCTCAAAACATTAGATTGATCCACGCTGGAGCCGTGCCGACTCACAACCCACGCAAGCTAGATAATTCCCCACACAGCTGCAATTCCAGGTTTTCAAACAGAGATGGCGACAAAGAGGCAAAACTTACGGACTGCAGCTTTAATTAGAATTTTATAAAAGCACTTTCATTAATTATTATGTTAAAACGTGTATTATATGAGCTGTATTTTCATTGTTGTTTAAGCTTTATGATAAAAGATCATCATAAATTTTAAATAAAATGACAGAAATCTTAGTATACTCTTAAAAAATAAAGGTTCTTTATTGGTATTAATGGTTCCATGAAGAACTTTTAATATCCATGGATTTTTTCCGTTATTAATTTAGACTTTAGTATTACAAAATGGTTATTTTAAGAACTGTCCTTTTAAAGGTTCTTTGGTAAAACTAAAATGGATCTTCTAAGGCATTGCTGTCAAAGCATCCTTTCAGAACCTTTTTTTTTAAGAGTGTAACTAATTAGTGGCTATACTATTTAATATGTGAGTATTTTAATGTTTTAATTACATATTCGCTTTTCACTGTAACCTAGATTTTTAAAAGAGGGACAAGTCAAAATAATTTTTGATAACCAACATTATGCCAAAAATGCTGTTGATTGAGCTTAACTTGAACCCAGAATATTCCTTCAAAAGTGCCATGCTTATTCCCAACCATTTCAAATGCACCGGATGGAACACATCAGATCCGATTTTCCTCTCCTCGGCTCAAAAATTCATAATCTGGAATGAAAGCAATCAGCATGAAAAGTTCATGCCTCCATTTGCTGTCATCTGTTTGGGTGGTCAGCTCGAAGTGTACCGCGTTTCAGTTGTCATCTTGTCCCCTCCGAAGTGGCACAGCTGCGAAAGTTTGTTTTCACCCATCGTCTTCCATTATCTGCCTTAATCAAATTCCTGCTTTTGATCACGGTGAAGGGTATATGCGGTCAGGCCAGGGGGACCTGGCAGGGGGAGAGTGTGGGACATCAACAGGGGGCTTTCATGTTTCCCATCTCCTCTTAACTGAGCTTCATTGTATGAGTGTGGGTCAGTTTAAAAGCAATTGCATCAAATCGTGTAACCTGAGCCGTTGGCTGAGCGCTGGGCTATGTTGATAAGACCCGAACAGAGAGGAGAATAGGTGATAGCTGGGTCAGATACAAGGAAGTGTCTGTCCTCCTGAACACTCAGGGAACAGGACTGAAATGATTGCTCGTACTGTGAGTGGCGGGTCGAGAGTGTGTGTACGTGCCAAGCAACATTTATCTGTTTGCATGTGTGCATTTTTCCTTATGTGTGTGCGCTTGGGAGTGTTGTCTGTTCATCTGCTCCTCTCCTCTTAGCACATAGGCTGTGCTCGTTCCCCCACCAATTAAACTGATTGGGTTAATTATACAGTCTTCACTATGCCCTTATGTCCCTAACACTGATTGGCTGACCTTTGTGCGGCTTCCTGTCCTTAAAGTAAAAGGGTTGAATCTAGGGGTGGACGATTCACAGTATTGACCAAAAACATTTTTGTCAATAATAATGATATATAAAATGATCATACTCAAAAAATGTCGCATATACAGTGGGTACGGAAAGTATTCAGACCCCCTTAAATTTTTCACTCTTTGTTATATTGCAGCCATTTGCTAAAATCATTTAAGTTAATTTTTTTAGTACTAATAAACAGCCACTATGCTAGTAATATGTATGCTAATAAGCAACTAGTTAATACTGTGAATTGGTCCTTAAAATAAAGAGAAAGAAAGAGATAGATAGATAGATAGATAGATAGATAGATAGATAGATAGATAGATAGATAGATAGATAGATAGATAGATAGATAGATAGATAGATAGATAGATAGATAGATTGAATTA
>NW_015505529.1:465409-507081 GCF_001515645.1 Sinocyclocheilus grahami
TAGATAGATAGATAGATAGATAGATAGATAGATAGATAGATAGATAGATAGATAGATAGATAGATAGATTGAATTATTCAATGCAGCAATTAAGCTTTTTTCTTTAGTTGAGCATGATGAGTTTTTTGGAGAACTTTTTCAGTGAGTTTATTCCATTAAAGATTCATCTGACTGATTCTGTTTTGTAACTCCTGAGTTTGTGAGTCTTTTAACTGATTCATTAAAAGAGCTGACGCATAAGAGTAATTTGTTAGTGAACTGGATGCTGGTCACTGGTGTTCTTGACCAAGTTTAACAGTATGTTGTTTGTTTTCTCATCACATTCATTTCAGACTGAAAACTCACATTTGCAACTCAAAATGTTTGTAAACTTAAGTCATTCATACATTAGAAAAGTCATTTGGGGAGATTTATACATTTGAAAGTGTAATTTGAAGTGTTAAAATACTTTTTGATGCCCACTTTGTTGATTTATGTATATATATATTGTGCTCCTGAATACATATTGTGAATACAGCTGACTTTTTCTCATTTCGTTCTCTCTTTCTTCAACTTCCCTCCACCCCCTTCCCCTTTATACCTTGCTCTTGGTCTGCTGGTCAGATGGGCTGGGAGAAAGCCAACAATCCTCCAACCTCTCACATGCTTTTCATTCACAATATCACGCGTTGTAATGCCCTGACCCCTTCATTCATGTTTTACAAGCTGTTCATTAACTCTCCGAGCCTTGCTGCTCAAATTTATGAGGCTGTAGCAAGTTTGTACATGTTTTCAGTAAATTAAGCAATTGACATTTAAAGGCCCATCAATGGGCTACAAGACAGACCAAGATGGATGTTTTGTGTGTGTGTGTGTGTGTGTGTGTGTGTGTGTGTGTGTGTTGTATGTTAGGGGATCTAGCTGCACTTGTGTATATAAGATCGAATATGATACATGCTCTCTTACACCAAACACACCCCGACTGACACGTATAGAAACAAAACAACACACACTTTTAGCCCCAGTCAGATCAGCATAGTGTAATCATGTCATTTAGTGGCATTACTGCATTAGCTAAGTATGGCTAATGGCCACAGCTGTTTTACAACATCTTGTGATGCTCTTATGATATCCAGACTGATAATTGCTTTTCGCTCATCAAGAGCCCCTTTCATTTACAGCAGGCCATCTTTAATGCTCGAGTAGCAATGTGTGTGAGTCAAGAGCCACATGGAGTCGGGCACCTCCTCGCGGAGACGCAGATGCACACATGCACGCTAGGCAGGTGCTGTTGTCCTCGGGCAGTGAGCTAACACCTGAGCGCTTAGCTCCACAACAGGCCCTCCTGTGTGGCTCGGCTAGGTGTCGCTGGGTGTGTCTGCAGCCAGTCAAAAAAGCTTGTGGTTGAATCACACTGTGTGTGTGTGTGTGTGTCCCATGCTGAAGTAGATTTCAACTCACATTCTCCTCGTCTAAGGCCATATGACGGTGTCCACACATTGGTGTCTTACCTTAGCTCACCCCTGTAATTTGAAATCTGGATTTCTTTTTACAACAGTTTTTAGTGCCATGTTAAAATAAAAATAGAAAATTTCAAAAGCTATTTCATAATCTTCTATTAGAATAAAGTCAAATTTTCAAGAATAAATCTGTAGCTTTTTAAGAATATATTAGTAATATTTTCAGAATTAAGTTGCAGTTTTATTCTCAGTGTTATTAGTTACAGTGGGATGACTTTATAGTTAAAATTACAATTATAAAGTTGTAGCATTATGAGTCTAAAATTATGATATTATGTAATTTTGTTCTCAAAATATTACTAGTTTAATCTTTTAATGGAATGGCTTTATTCTTGTAATTTTTAAACTACTTCATTATAACTTAACTTCATTATTATGATTTTAACTATTCAACTAAATTAAAATATTACTATTTTAATCGTATAATGCTGCTAATTTATTCTAATAATGTTATGACTTGAATCTCATAATGTGATTGCATTCTCAAATGTTGACTTTATTCTCAAAATATTCAAAACTGTTATATTTATGTAAAAAGTTCTATAATGAGATTATTCTAAAAATTTGACTGCTTTACTCTCAATCTTAGGTTCTATTATTATTATGGGTATTTATTGTTACCACAGCATATTAATTTGTGGCTACATTGTATTATTTAATTTCCTTTGTTATAGTTCAATTGTGGACACGTTCCACTAAATAATTCCCTCATTTTAATTTAGTTAAACCATAACTATAAAGAGAAAATTAATCATTTGTGAGAAATAATTCTTAATTTTTTGCTATGATATCTTTTTTTCTTCCTTATGTTATATGCAGGGCTCTATAAATTTCATGACATTAATGCTGTATCTATTCTGTCTCTTTTAGAGGCAATTCTAATTGGTCTTTTTTTGTTGATATTTCCCGCACAAGTCTTAATGATTCGCTCTCGCCATGTGGCCATTGTCATTCTCAACCCATGGTGTACAGATGAAACTCCCTGCGATCCCCTGTTTTGCTTTCATCCCCGTCAGGTCATTGTAAAAAGTGTATCTATAGAGCAGTGTTTGGGGATCAAAGGCTCTCTGAACTATCTCACTCACACGTTCTGCTCTACTTCTTTATCTTGCCCTCTTCCCCACTGAGCTCTGTGAGAGCTGTGGGTTCAAACGTTCAAGTTCGGTGTCGGAGATGTCCGCCGCTCACACCTCCTCTCCCCCAAGGGGGGGTTTGCGGCCCTCCCTCTGGAGCTTAACACCACATGTAACTCCGTGGGCTGATTTTACTCCACTCGGCTTTTCAGACAAATCAACAGCACCCGGCGTTCACAGAAAATGGAAAAATGGAGCATCAATCCACAAGTTCATATTTGTTTCTTCCTCCGGAGAAAGAATGTAAACTGTAGGCTGTCATTTCAAATACTACATGATTTGTGGGCTTTTTAAAAAAAAAATATATATATCTGGCCATGTTCAGTCACATATGTGAGCCTATAATGAAAGTGAGAAAGAGTGTGAGAGGATGTATGTGTGTGTGTTTGTGGTTTTGTGTGTTTTTAGGATCTAGACACACTAAAGGAGATAAAAGGAGAGAAACGGGGGTCACACACTACAGTGTCCAGACGGCATTTGTGTTTGTGCCCCCTTTCCGATAGCTTGGCTTGCCACAACCGCTTTGACCTCCTCACCTCTCAACTTTACTTGAACTTCTGGAACATTGTGAGCTAAAACAACGGCAGAAGGAGACAAACGAGGCCATTAGCATCCGCGCTACGATATGTAAACCGCTCGCACAGTTTTATTAGTTGCACATCATTTATAATGAAACAACAGTGTTGTGTAATCATGAACATTGAATTTAAGAGGCACAGACCTTTAACCTCAAGTCTGGGGTTTTGTTGTGGAATAGGGTGGCTCTTGTCCTAGCTGGAGGAGTGGTAGATTAGCTAATCCTGCCGCTGTGTGTTTGGGCTCTTGGCCCCTGCATGCTTCTGGGGTAATAAGTTTACATGACAGGACCGAGGGTTAATGTTGTTCCCTGTGCTCAAACAAAGGCCGATTATACACTCACAGAGATGGAATGCATCAGTATGGCTAATAAAGAGGTGAAAAGTGCTCTTGGTTAACGTTGGTGTGTTAGTTGTGAGGAATGTGGCTTTTAGTATTGTGTCAACTATGTGTGTGTGTGTGTGTGTGTGTTCACTGTAGCATTTGGAGATGTGAATTGTTTGTGCAATTGTGGGGTAATGTGTGATTAGTGACATTTGCCTTTTTTTTTTTTTTGGCAGGAAAATGATTTAAGGTCTAAAGTGCAAAATGACAAGATATAGAATTTAAGAAATTAAGCAATGCGTTGAAATGGGCAGTTCGATCTTTGTATAGTTTTTGTAACTATCACTGTATAGATAAGTATTTATTTATGTGGCTTTTTTTTGTATATTGTTGGTCACATAAATTCCATTAAGTTTATTTTATTCATTTATTTACAGTTTTTATAAGATAAAAAGATGTAAACTTTTTGCTTTTAGATACCGATTGTGTTTACTGTATTATTCATATTTTTTATTATACTTTTTAAAGAATATAAAAACTTGGTTGTGCACATCAGTTAAGAAAATCTGTTTTTCCTCTTAGTGCCTTTTTTTGCTGAAAAACTTATTGACCAATACAGAGCATTATTTTTCCAATTTTGTATTTATTATTTTAAGTACAATTTTTTTAAGTTGTGATATATTGCATATAAGGTATACAGTACATTTATATCAAGTCATGCCTAATCTTTTTGATTGTATGTCTAGTACCTGTGTTCCAGATTTATTTCAACAAAACAAGTAAATCAGATTGAATTGCTTTTGCATCGAGTTGCTTTGTTGCATCACTCTTGGTGTGAATAGACTTGTAACGGTGTGTTTTCAAGCATGTATTTGTTACTACACTAAATGTGTTAGCAGTCACCCTAACAGATTACAAAGGATTGTTAAATGAATTATTGTGCAGTCTTATAATAGTTTAATCTCTGTGTTATTAAGCATCACATTTAGATGCATTATTAAACAGGATTCCACGTAACTGAATGTTTTTTTTTTCAGTTGATGTTAACAGTGTGCTTGTGTTGTTTGTATTGCAGCGAGGTCAGTCGTGCTGTATAGTGGATTGGTTCGTGCATTATTCCTCTTCACTCTCTCTTGCTCTGCTAAATGACTAAAGCTGCTCTCTAGCCTTAGGCGACGCTGCTGGGAGAATCGGCTCTTATCACTCTCCACTGACTGCACACGCATGGAAGAGAGAAGAGGGGTGTTTGTGTACATCGAAGAAAACCCTTAAGAGATCTGAGCACACCTCACCTTCATCACTCTCTTTTTAGCACATCTCCTTCCATCTACCCGTGCTTGTGCCTGTTTCCGTGCTTGTGCCTGTTTCCGTGCATCCGATAGGCCTATTTCAGTATCTACGCAGAAGCGGCAAAGTCTTTCCTAGTAATCAGACTGGTCGGGTTTAGAACAGGCCTCTGGATCCAGCCGGATCGGTAGCTAGCGCCGACTGCTCAGTGGCGTTCAAATTAGATTGGGTGTTACTGAAGCATCTAATGGGGCAGATTATACCGCAGAATAATATTGTCAGGAAAAGTCCCCGAATGAAACGTGAGCTCGTGAGGGGGGACTTCAAACACACGGCAGCTGTTGATCCGCGTGGGTCAGCCGGCGGTCAGGGGCTGGTGTGAATGCTTCGGTCTCATCAGGACTCTGACTGCAGCTTGCACGCTGCGCTCACCCTCTCTCGAACCCTGTCCGTGTGTTTACTGTTCCCTTCTCCATCGCAGCCAGCACTGGCCTGTTTATGGAGTGGGAAGGAGGAACGGATGAGAGGAAGACGTCAGCAGGGGTAGTCAGGAAGGTGCTGAAAGGTGGGCGGCTCTTGTTTTGGCATGTGCTTCTAAAGGCAGCCATTTGTGCGAAAGATTTAGGGGAGACGAGGAGCCCACCTGTAAAGCTTCATGGGTCTTAGAGGTGGGAGAAAATATAGATTTTTCTGATTCTGAAAGCTGTGCTTCATTTGACAATGTGCAGTTTCACTTGCCAGTATTTAAGGGATTTATCTTCCAAATTCTTTACAAAGGCATAATTTATGCCCTTTGAACTGTAGTATAAATTTGATACATGAAACTCACTCACTGACTGACATCTGCTTTCAAGACTCGCGTGTGCTTTGTGTTTGTTAGTTCTGAAGGTTCAATATCGATGTAAAAACCTGTCTTATAAATAAAAATATTTGATATGTTAAAATGTCTGTGCATTAGTGTAAATGCAGACATGCTGCTGTCTATGATGTAATGAGTAATAGCACTGCTATACATAAGGTTCCAATGCTCACTGATGCTCCAGCGGCATTTACTACACAGAGCCATAGTTCACTGACAATTAGGCAATATCACGTTCATAATCGCAGATGAATCGCATTCGATTATGAAAGCAATATTGCCTAGCTTGTCAGTGAACTACGGCTCTGTGTATTAAATGCCCCTCCATCTGAAAGCAGGTGATGGAGATTTACTACCAATCACGGAACCGGCTTTACTGACGAGATGCGCATGACAATCGCATGCGATTAATTGCACAGCCCTAATATGAGTCCCTCAATTGTCCTCAGTGTGAAAAGATGGATCTCAAAATCATACAGTCACTTTTGGAAAAGGTTAAAATATGCAGAAGATGCTGGAAACTAAAGAATGAACTGGGGGACTTTTCTGAAGAACAGCAGGCAGTTGAACTGTTCAGGACAAACAAGGGCTTCATGAGCAACTATCACAAAACAGAAAAACAGTCGTGAATCATCCAGGAAACGACACACAGTATTAAGATTCAGTATTAAGACTTTTGAACGGGGTCATTTTTATAAATTCAGTTATTATTTTTTCTTGTGGAGTATTTATAAACATCTGTTACATGAAATGGCTTATTCAGGTCAGTACTAATAAAGAATAACATGCAAGTTTCATGATATCTCTTATTTTGTTAAAATTATTAACACATTTGCATATTCTGCAAGGGGTATGTACACTTATGAGCACAACTGTATATGTATGTGACCCTGGACCACAAAACTTTTTTGAAATTGAGAATAAATAAGCCTTCCATTGATGTATGGTTTGTTAGGATAGGACAATATTTGGCCGAGATACAACTATTTGAAAATCTGGAATCTGAGGGTGCAAAAAAATCTAAATATTGAGAAAATCCCCTTTAAAGTGGTCCAAATGAAGTCCTTAGTATTGCATATTACTAATCAAAAATTAAGTTTTGATATATTTGCAGTATTCAATTTACAAAATATCTTCGTGGAGCATGATCTTTACTTAATATCCTAATGATTTTGGCATAAAAGAAAAATCTATCATTCTATCATTTTCAATGTATTGTTGGCTATTGCTACAAATATACCCGTGCTATGGTTTTGTGGTCCAGGGTCGCATATCAATATATCAATTATTTATGAGGCCTTTTTGCAATCAGCAGAATTTTCTTTCAAGATGCAGAACTATGTAATCAATCATCAAACAGCAGTAATGTGGAAAGAGAGCAAAATCCCTCTATGCATTTTTCTGGAAAACTTTCAGACCCTTAAAGCACTTTTTATTTACTGCTTGTTCTTTGTTTCCCGTTATTACTTGTATGTTTAAAAGCCATATTAAGTTAGTTTGTGATTCGGTAACACTTTAGTACAGGGACCAGTTCTCATTAGTTGCTTATTAGCATGCCTACTATTATTAACATACTGGCTGTTTATTAGTACTTATAAAGCACATATTCTACATGACCATATTCTACACCCCTAAGCCTACCCAATACCTAAACTTAACAACTACCTTACTAACTATTAATAAGCAGCAAATTAGGAGTTTATTGAGGCAAATGTCATAGTTAATGGTTTGTTAATAGCGAGAATTGGACCTTAAAATAAAATGTGACCGATGTGTGATTCTTTTCTAACCTACTGTAACCTTTAATGTATTATTAATTTGCAATCAATTTTAAAAGTAATTTAATAAAAATGCACAAATTAGTTTGATATTTAAAGTTGGTAAACTCATTAATTAATCATATCGGATCGTGGTCTCACCCCTGGTGTTTCCTCTGGGAGATTTACTACCAATCACGGAACCGGCTTTACTGACGAGATGCGCATGACAATCGCATGCGATTAATTGCACAGCCCTAATATGAGTCCCTCAATTGTCCTCAGTGTGAAAAGATGGATCTCAAAATCATACAGTCACTTTTGGAAAAGGTTAAAATATGCAGAAGATGCTGGAAACTAAAGAATGAACTGGGGGACTTTTCTGAAGAACAGCAGGCAGTTGAACTGTTCAGGACAAACAAGGGCTTCATGAGCAACTATCACAAAACAGAAAAACAGTCGTGAATCATCCAGGAAACGACACACAGTATTAAGATTCAGTATTAAGACTTTTGAACGGGGTCATTTTTATAAATTCAGTTATTATTTTTTCTTGTGGAGTATTTATAAACATCTGTTACATGAAATGGCTTATTCAGGTCAGTACTAATAAAGAATAACATGCAAGTTTCATGATATCTCTTATTTTGTTAAAATTATTAACACATTTGCATATTCTGCAAGGGGTATGTACACTTATGAGCACAACTGTATATGTATGTGACCCTGGACCACAAAACTTTTTTGAAATTGAGAATAAATAAGCCTTCCATTGATGTATGGTTTGTTAGGATAGGACAATATTTGGCCGAGATACAACTATTTGAAAATCTGGAATCTGAGGGTGCAAAAAAATCTAAATATTGAGAAAATCCCCTTTAAAGTGGTCCAAATGAAGTCCTTAGTATTGCATATTACTAATCAAAAATTAAGTTTTGATATATTTGCAGTATTCAATTTACAAAATATCTTCGTGGAGCATGATCTTTACTTAATATCCTAATGATTTTGGCATAAAAGAAAAATCTATCATTTTGACCCATACAATGTATTGTTGGCTATTGCTACAAATATACCCGTGCTATGGTTTTGTGGTCCAGGGTCGCATATCAATTTTGGTAATATTTATGAGGCCTTTTTGCAATCAGCAGAATTTTCTTTCAAGATGCAGAACTATGTAATCAATCATCAAACAGCAGTAATGTGGAAAGAGAGCAAAATCCCTCTATGCATTTTTCTGGAAAACTTTCAGACCCTTAAAGCACTTTTTATTTACTGCTTGTTCTTTGTTTCCCGTTATTACTTGTATGTTTAAAAGCCATATTAAGTTAGTTTGTGATTCGGTAACACTTTAGTACAGGGACCAGTTCTCATTAGTTGCTTATTAGCATGCCTACTATTATTAACATACTGGCTGTTTATTAGTACTTATAAAGCACATATTCTACATGACCATATTCTACACCCCTAAGCCTACCCAATACCTAAACTTAACAACTACCTTACTAACTATTAATAAGCAGCAAATTAGGAGTTTATTGAGGCAAATGTCATAGTTAATGGTTTGTTAATAGCGAGAATTGGACCTTAAAATAAAATGTGACCGATGTGTGATTCTTTTCTAACCTACTGTAACCTTTAATGTATTATTAATTTGCAATCAATTTTAAAAGTAATTTAATAAAAATGCACAAATTAGTTTGATATTTAAAGTTGGTAAACTCATTAATTAATCATATCGGATCGTGGTCTCACCCCTGGTGTTTCCTCTGAAAATGTTCGCCCGTGTTCGCTGTTCACTCTTCAGAAACAAAAGGGGAGCGCTGACCTTCTCATTGGCACACGGTGATCGGTAACCCTATACCCCCTCGGCTCACGCCCCGGTCCAGCTCTCCCCTCAGGCCTGTCATAAATCAGAGCCAAAGCTGCGGGGTCTGTGGCCCCCAGCGCTGCTCTCACACCCCTGAGCTCAGCTGTAATCTGTCTGCATCCCGCTATCGGGCTCCTCCCATGCGTTAGCCACACTGGCCGATGCGCGTAACTGCAGGCGGTCCTCTGTGCGGAGATGGCGCTTCGCTCGTCCTCCTCTTCTTACAGATCAGGATTAAGAGCTTGGCAGATTCCTCTTCATTTAATTCTTTTTTTGTCATGTTTTTGGTAATCTTTGCCTTTGGTGATAATCTGCAGGAGTGTGACAGATTAGGAAGGAGGAAAAAAAGAGAGACGCAAAAACGAAATATTAAAACAGCTGGGTGAGCAGCTATCGGGTGACCTTCAAAAAGCCGGCCTGTGCAAAGCATTATCACGGCCTGAAGACGCAGAGAGTGCGTTTCTCTCGCTTTCGTATTTTTGCTGCCTTTGAGTCCTCTCACTTGTTCATACTCATCTGGAAAGTTCTGCCTCTTCTCGCTTCTTATCCATCTGCCATCTGTGCCTCGGCCTGTTTCTGTGCTTTTAAAACACTCACTGCCATCTTAATTATAACATGGAGCAACACACAAACCACTCACTGGAGCTTCTTGAATTTGTTGATCTACTTTGCTTTTGTACCACCAACATTTGAAGCCAATAAGCCTTTGTATTCACGTAATGAGTCTGGTATTTTGCACGCCACTAACGCAAACTGTTTGTCTGTGAAAATATAGAAATTGCACTGGCTTTGCCTCTTTCTGGTCCTCATGACACAACCGTTTTTGTTTTGTTTTGCGTTGCTTTGCTTTGCTTTGCTTTGTGTTTTGAACAAGTACATGCTATGCTTTGAACTTTGTATTCATCAAAGAATCCTGAAACACAAATCACAGTTCCACAAAAATATTAAACTGTTTTCATAATAATGTGAGGTTTTTTTTTAGCACCAATCAGCATATTATAATTATTTCTGAAGGATCATTTGACACTGTAGACTGAAATAATTGCTGCTGAAAATTCAGCTTTGCCGTCACTAGAATAAATGACATTTTTCAATATTTTAAAATAGAAAACAATTATTTTAAATTGTAACAATGTCGCAATGTTACTGTTTTTACTCGATTTTTATCAAATAAATGCAACCTTGGGTGAGCATTTCAAGAGACTTTCGAAAACATGTTTAAAAAATCTTATGAACCCCAGACTTTTGAATGGTAGTGTTTATTGATATCTAATACGATCCAATAAAAATATGAATAATTATCAGATATCGACCCAAATATTTCCACTATGTTTCTACTGTGTTGGAAGATTTTTTTTTTACTTGTTTGTTTTGCTTTGTTTGACTGATAAAATGTTTTAATATAATATAATAAAATACAAATAAAATAAAATAAAATATATTCTATATATAATAAAGTACAAGTATAAATATAAACATAATAAAATTATGTTGTTTTTTGTTAATTATGCTAAACTAATTATTATTCTAATTATGTAATTCTAATTCTAATTATGTAAAACTAATTCTAATCTTGTTAAATTATTATGTCGTTTGACTTCAGTTTGAATAATACCACTCTGATGATTCACCCTGTTCATCCATGAAAATACATGAAAATACAAATGATGCGGCTTGTGTGACTAGTAGTCATAACTTCAGCTCATATTGATGAGTTGTTATAAGCTAAGTAACGGTGTCCTTGCCTGGCTTTGGCTCTGTCCCCAATGGTTTTATAAAGTACACGTGGGCTTTGTTAATGTGCAGGATGGATTACACTTAATTGCAGCCCAGTACAATCTGACCAGTGCTGAAGAGAGGTATGTTGGAAAGAATTCCTCTGATGGTTAGAGTCTGTTTCAGTCAATCTAAGAACTTTCTGACAGCTTGTTTTGGTCAGCACTGTTATTTTCGGCATGATGTATAGCTCTAAAACAAAGAAGCGCCACATTCAACAGCCTGTTTTGGTCAACAAAGTTATTTTCAGCATGATGGTTACAATAAGCCAGAGAAACACTACATCTTGCATGTTTTCTGGATGAATTTGGCAAAGCCGATTGGCAGGTGGCAAGTTGATGAATCTGAATGTATATGATTTGTTTAGCAACATTTACCTTCACCTTGGCTAGTAGAACCTTGTTTTTTTTTGCTGACAGCACAAGGATGAAAAGGATTATGCTTTTTCTGCTCTATTTCTATAACAGAGGCCATTTGAGAAGACAAAAGAAGTGCGTGGAGATTAAAATGTGTCATTGTTTCCCTGAAAGCTTATTATAAAGGTATTAGATGGACAGAAGGGTGTATGTGGCTCCGAATCAGTCTTTTCGTCCCAGCCAGAGGCCAGCTGGCTGTTACCTTGCCTCACAATTAAGAGTCACCTATTAAATACGCTACAGAAGGTCTAAATTAGTGTGACAAATCCGAGGGTCACAGTGTGTGTGTTTGGGGGACCTTCTTGCTGGCTTCCTGTGCTTGGCTTTAGCTTTCTTTGGACCTTGAGATAATTAGCTATGGATTCACATCCCCTTTGTCGCTGACAAAACAAACTATGTCTCATATCCGTTTACCATTTGATGTGAGATGTAAGACCTCTATGTGCACTACTTATCAGCTGTAGAAAGCATATTGCCAAAGTAGGAATGGCTGCTCTTGGTTTTAGAGGCTGCACATCAGCTCTTAGAGTGTTTTGACAAGACAGATGCTCTGGATGCTGATGAACTCTTTGGCGTGTGTTACATCAGACGGCCGCTCTTGTCCTTGAGGCTGTGAAGAGGAGGAAGTCTGCCTGCCTCTTCAGTGTCATCTGCACTCGCATTCACAACTGGTCTCACTCTCATGTCATTTGGAAAGGTTTCGTATTCCTAGAATTGTATTTCATCCAGCTTCTAACCTCAATGGAAAGAGTCTCATTCAATAGACTTCAGGTCTGGAGTTGAATGATAGTATTGATCAGTTTAATGCAGTGTTCATTAAAAATAAAAAGTTTTTGTCTTAAGAAAATATGAACATAAATGTCATATTTATTTTAATCAGTTTTACTACAATTTATACAGCTTTTAATAAATTTTTTAATTTTCCTGACCAAATTGACATCTAATATTGGTCAAAGAAAATGAAATTTAGTCAAACCAAATCAAATATTCAATATTAAACAACATTTTCAACATTTTACAAAAATGAAATGAACTTTTTTATGCTCTTGTTTGCTTGTTTTCAAATGCATCTGCAAGTGTGCAGATGTACAGATATTCTTATTTTTGTTTTAATTAAAATTGCTTAATTATCTTCAACTGCCCATCCATCTTCATTTGCTGACTATATGTTGACAATGACTATTTTTATGAGTTTCATTGCTTTATTATATATAAATGCTTTGTGTGTGCTTTTCGTTGACATACAGATAATGAGCCAATAGTGTCCGTCTCTCATCTCGCATCCTTTTCCCACTTCCCGACATGTTTCCCACTCTTTTTCTGTATGCGTGGACATGTAGACCACCTAACTAACTCCATTTGTCCAGATTATTTAGAGGGGTTTAACCTTGCAGCCTCTGTAAAACAGAGACATTCTTTAAGGCTGTGCTTTCCTTAAAAGCCAAGCCTGTGGCCATACATCAGAAAACAAGAGCTGCGCTTTGATAGCCGCTGCCATTAGACTCAGTCCAGTAAAGGGGCTTTGCCGTTCAAGGCACTCTGGAGATAATTGTGCAATTAGCAAAGAAGATTGTGGAGTGCTTTGATCAGGAAGCAACATGCAACTCCTCAAGATATCAGAGTCACCAGAAAAGATTCACTGACAGCAGTGAGGGAGAAGCGTAGCAGTGTAGCGGCCTTTTTTAGGACTAGATGGAGGTAAAGGGCTCCAATTTACTAAGCGCTCACACAATACACTTTAGCCCTTTCATCTACTGTCCTCAGGTGCAGATTAGCTCTTGTTTGTAATGCGTTGTTTCAGTTTGAGTTACTGATGGGCGCCAAACACAGATTTCAGAGTAAAGGAGTAAAGATGAGAGTGAGAACATTTGAAGGGAACTAAATTTTCTTCAGGATGAAGAGAGAGAGAAAGAGTTTGCAAGGATAAACCCTTTCAGATCAGATTTGACCAAGAGGTGAGAATGGGATGCTGGTTTCCCCCATCACCAAATCATTTTTATTCCCCATTAAGAACCAGCTCATACGAGTCATTTGATTCAGATTATACTAGTTGCATTTCACAATTTTGATTCACTAAAAAGAACCATTTAAATCAGATTACTCTGTTTCCGCTGTATGTTTTTGATTCATTAAAAAGAACAATCTCATAGGAGTCATTTGAATCAGACTACACTGGTTGCATTGTATATTTTTTATTTACTGAGAAGAACCAGCTCATAAGAGTCATTTGAATCAGAGAAGACTGGTTGTGTTACGTGTTTTTGAATCTGTAAAAACAACCAGCTCATAAGAGTCACTTGAATCAGAATACATTGGTTGTGCTGTATGTTTTTGATTTACTGAAAAGAACCATCTCATAAGAGTCATTTGAATCAGACTACACAGTTTGCACTTGTATGTTTTTGATTCACTGAAAAGAACCATCTTAATAGAGTCATTTGAATTGGACTACTCTGATTGTGCTGTATGTTTTCCACTGTAGACATACTAATGATATAGCAGCGACACTGAACAGGCAAAATAATTCACATGCTAGAACTGTTAACAGGACCAAATGTCTTTCAGTTTTAAAAAATTGAACTCTTTTTTCCAATCCTACTCACAGTGCATTTAGATACGTCACACATTTGGACGGCCATGTGCTGGGGAACGCAGTGCGGTAAGATTGTTATATAAAGTCGGTGTACATGGGAAATAGATCTTAACAGGGTCCCTGTGAATGACTGCCAGGTCAGGAAATAGAAGTGCAAGCTTTGGCCCTGCCTTAGTCCTTCTACCTCAGTTTCAGAATACCCCTCACCTCCTGTTCTCGGCCACATAGCCTGCGGAAAGTAACTCTGACGTAGGAAAGTCCTGGAGGGCTACATCGGTTGGCTTGGCACTCCTCTTTCCTCCCCGGCTTTTCACATAACCCGAGGCTCTGGAGGGGAAGAGAGGAGGCAGGCTGTGCTATGCTCATGGGGCACAAAGCACTTCCAAAATAGCACTGGGTAAATAAGATCGCATGGGAACCAAACATCGGCCTGGGCCTCTTTCTCTGCCACATTTAGGCCTGTTCTGCAGGGGTCAGGACTCTCCATTCCTCACATCTAGACATGAGTGACACCCTGAATAAATCACACCAAGCTTAAACATCCCCTCCCTGAGCATCAGGTGTACACTAATGGTTCTGTTGCCCACTGTGGCCTCCTTTGCTTTAATCAGCAGGTCATGGGCAAATGATGATAGAGGGATCACCATGCTTCATCCGATGCTTTCTGAGGTACAAACTCCACAAAGTAAACCTCAGCTGTCAACGCTGGTACAGTAGGTACACCAACGCATAGGTTCAAAGTTGTTTCTTCAGCTTTGGCTGCATCTCTTACACTCTCAGAAAAAAAGGTAAAAACGCTGTACCTGGGGCAATACCTTTTCAAAAAGGACACTTTTGTACCCTAAAAGATGCCTATTCAAATCCATCCAAATCTGTTTTTCAAACTATAATAATCCAAATAATTTAAACATTTAAATAAACATTTTACTGTTTGAAGATAATTTATATATTTTAAAAATGTTCACCACACAGAACAATTTTGTCCCTAATGATTTACTTATTTAATTATTTATTCATTTATGTATTTGTTTATGTTCTCTCTAATAATGCTTTTGTTTATTTTTGTCATTCATTCATTCATTTATTCATTCATTCATTATTTGAAGGCTAGTATACTTGGTTACCAAAAAGACAACAGTGTCAGGGATATTATTTCAGCATATTTGAGATGAAATATGTGGTGATGTGTAAAGAAAGCAAAGAGAAATCAAGGTAAATAAAACTGTTTTATAAAATAGTTTAATTTCCAATAGAGCTATAATTGAGGCCAGAGTCTATAAAAAGAGTGAAAATATTATTGTAGCAGACTTCTATATGATTGTAGTTAGGATACCTAAAATGCTATGTAATTAGATTTAGATTGTCAAAGGCCATTTTATACCAACACGTTAAAATGTGATTTCCATTGTATTTAAACAGTACATCCTTTGAGATGTTTTGGAAATGACACTGTGGTGAATTTCCATTACTTTCCTGAAATACAAGTAAAAGAGTGTTTTTAAGAGAGTATTTTCTAAAAGTTGACAGGGCCATTACACCCTTGTCCATAGTTGAAGAAACGCCCTGTCTCTCTTGGGTTGTAAAATCTTTAGTATTATAGAAGAGATGAGAGCTGGAGGTCTGAGAAAGAAAGAGAATCTTCATCCACTGCCATTTCATAAATAAAGCCAGTCTGCATTGTTTCATTGTGGGCTTATCTGCATCCTTGAATGCTACTTTCGTGTATTTGAGCTTTCTGTGTTTATGTTGTCTCCATATGGCTCTAGCACATGCCTCATGGTGAGCTTTGAAGGTCTTTTTAAATGTGTAACTTCAGGGCTCGAGTGGGTCTCTGCACTTAAGACAAACTCCAACAGCTGCTCTCTGTGGCCTGTGCTGTGAATAATGCACTTCCAGTTAGTGAGTCTTTGCTTGAGTGCATCTGTATGTTGTTGATCGGAGGTATGGGATAGAGTTTACACTTTTCATGTTCCATCAGTTCAGCTATGAATGGAATTAAGGCCACCCCTGACACACACACACTGCTGTTGCCTCCACCAGAAGGGCCTGTTTCTTGGCCTGGCAGGCCATCAGAAACCATCATAGAGTAGACTTGTGATGAGAGGCACAGAGTTACACCCTCGACCACACACACTCACACTCACACATACATATACTCACACATACACTCCCCAGAGTGTGTCAGTGCTGCCGCCTCATCTGATTAACAGGAGCATGAGGCTTAACGTGACCTTTTTTCCCAGAATCCTCTCCAGGGCCAGGATGCTCAACCTTTTTTTCTGAGAAGTTTCTCCATTGCCCGGATACTCAACACAATCGGCTTTACTGTCTTGACTCTTTGCACTTTGCCTTAATTTTTTCCCAGTATAATCTGTCGTCACCCTTCCTTGTGTGCACGTTTGCCGCTGCCACCGGCATGAATGTAGCCCTTATTAAAGGAAAGAAAGTGTTTGTGTCACATCGGCCCACCGGTGTGGCACTGCGGTTGAGTTGTCTCCTCTAGTCTTCTCACATGAACACCCTCAGTATATCACAAGGTTCAATCAACACTGTTTCCTCACTCAAGGTGTCACGCTTTATAATTAGCGCACACACGCAAGCGTTGGACGTCTAGAGGAGACGCCCCCTGTCAATGCACCTGTACTCAGGCGGGCAGGCTGGGCGTCATGTGTAGATGGCTCATTAAAGTGATTCGATCGGAGGGATGATGCCGCAGAGTGTGTAGTGGGGCGAGTGAGACGTCCACTGTTGATGTCCTGATATGTGCTGGACTGAGATCTACAACCATCTTTGCTTTTAGGACTTGGTAATAATATTGATTGTCTGATACTATCATTCTTCATTTGAGTGATCTCAATAATGATTCTTAAAATCTGAAGATTGATCTTTTCTTTTATGCCTGTTTCTTGCACAGCTAAATCTGCTGTGAGCAAAACAAACCATATTTTAGAAAATCATAGTAATCAATCCCAAATTCATTTTTTGAGGATTGTTTTGAATGTAATGAGATAAAATGGATGTGTACTGCAGAATAATGTCATGAAAACATGTCTTTCTATTGACCTTACGGCCTGCCTGTAATAGCGCAATACAACTTGCCAAGCATAGTCTGATTCACACAAATGACTCTTATAAACAGGTTATTTTTAGTGAATCAAAACTGACAGCAACCAGTGCAGTTGAGTTCATAAACAAATGGCACTTATCAACTGGTTATTTTTAATAAATTAAAAGTACAGTGCACACTGTATAGTCTGATTAACACAAATGACTCCTGTAAACCATTTTATAAATCAATCTACTGCTCAATCAGTAATCCGACTGACGCAAATTACTCTCATGAACCGATTATTCTTAGTGAATCAACCCACAGTTTAACCTGTATAGTCCGATTCATGAACAAATGGTTTTAATGAACTGGTTATTTTTAGTAACGTTAAAACCTACAGTACAGTGCAACCAATACAGTCTGATTAACACAAACGATTTATATAAACTTTTTTAAAGAATCAACCTTCAGCTCACTCATTATAATCTGATTCATGTATAAATTACTCTTATGAACCAGTTATATTTAGTGAATCAACCTACAGTTTAACCTGTATAGATTGATTCATGAACAAATGGTTCTAATTAACTGGACTGCGTTTCCCGAAAGCATTGTAAGCTTAAAGGTGTCATATGATGTTGCTAAAAAGAACATTATTTTGTATATTTGGTGTAATGAAATGTGTTTATGCGGTTTAAGGTTCAGAAAACACATTATTTTCCACATACTGTACATTATTGTTTCTCCTCTATGCCCTGCCTTTCTGAAACGCGCCGATTTTTACAAAGGTTGGCCAGCTATCCAGTGCGTTGTGATTGGCCGAATACCTCAAGTGTTTGACGGAAATGTTACACCCCTTCCGGCCGGAGCGACGAGACAAAAACATTAAAACCCATTATAAACGAGGCATTTGTTGCATCCAGTGGGGACATAATTACGGATTATAATGACTTATACTGCCTTTTTACGTGTTGCATTGCATCGCACCGCGTAAACATAAAACCATGTCTGCATTTGTGATCGGAGAAATGACAAACAACAAGCGCTACTTTACACTGCTCAAAACTCACGTTTGAATCTTCAGTGGCAAATCCTTTAAATATGAAAACGTACTTATAGTCTGTGAGTCAGAACAGCCAGCATTTTAGTCTACTCTCCCAGGATCAGGAAACAGTCCTCCATAAAATGCGCTGCACACATCTGAATATTTGGGTTGAACTGTTCTAGAACAGTGTTGTAAATACAACTTAACCACTGATTTCTAGTCGTGTCCTCTTTTGGAAGACCAAACAAAGTAGTTTCGCTTTCACAACGAAACACACAGCATCACACACGGCGGGCTTGAGAACGGCGCGGCCAGCGGATTCGATGAAGGAGCGGCCAGCGGGCTTGTGGCAACCACATGTGACGACCCCGGGCTGGACTCCGCTTTGTCCACGGTGAAAGCCGATCCGGCGATCCACAGCGCAAAGTTGATGTATTTCCTCAGCGACCAGCACGGATCAGCTCTAGGCATGATGAAGCGGAAATCGTCCTTTTTTGAAAGGCCAAACAAAGTAGTTTCGCTTTCACAACAAAGCACACAGCGTCTCCACGACATGGCGGCAACAACAATACTACAGCGAGAATAAAAGTTGCGCCTTCTTTCTTTGTGTGAACATTTGTGGACTCACACAAACGACTCCTCAACCTGCAAGCGCAACCAGTGTAGTCTGATTCATGAACAAATGCTTTCAGTAATGCAAATCTTCCAACATCGTGACGTAGATATGCGGGGGCGTGTTAGAACGAGCCGTTTTAGGTAGGCGTGGTTGACTCTTAAATTTATAAAGAATATCTCTTTGGATTTGAGACTTTAGTCTTTGCAACTTTACAGATCTTCTTTATGCACCAAGAGCTATTAACACTCCAAAGAGAAAGGAAAAATTTAAATCGCATCATATGACCCCTTTAAGTACATCATAAACCCATTGAAACCAATGGAGCTGCGATCAACTTAGACTTGTAATGCTTTATAAACCGGTTATTTTTAGTGAATCAACTTACAGTTTACACAGTGTAGTCCGATTCATGAACAAATGCTTTCAGTAAATTAAAATCTACAGTACAGTGCGCCTGTATAGTCCATTCACACAAATGAACCGGTTAATTTAATATTTATTTAAAATGTACATAATACATAATGTACCAAGTTGGAAGGTCCCCTGTTTAATTTACAGCAATAGCTAAATGGAATTGAATTGAGGGCTTGTGAATTTGAAATTGAATTGTGTATCGATATCCAGCCCTAATGGCTTTGTCGTTGACTTTCAATAGTGAGGGCAACTGCTCTGGGAAAAACCAGGCCAGGTTGATGGGAGAATGGGTGAGCTGGAAAATAGGGTACAGGCCTGGGAACCAATGGCTCTGCTGAGCAGCAAAGGCCAGGCAGGGCGATGTGGAGGGGTGGGAACGCGAGGTGCAGTGTCCTGCCAGGCTACTCTTCCCGCGGGAGCCTCGGATAGAGAGAGACACTCAGAGTCTATAGGCTCTTTTCCTGCCGCGGGGTCAGGCCCCCTCCACAACTTCCCACCGACCCGGCAGAGCCCGGCTCACAGTGGCAGGTTAAAATTAGTCTCTCTGGCTGAACCCGAGGCCTCCCTCTCTCAAGCCGCTCGCCTGGCTCTGAGAACCAGAGAGTCTGATAAAACACGCAGTTTTCACACAGTAACTCTTCTCTGTCAGAGAGACAGATATTATCCATTTTCTTTTGGCCCCCACACTGAGAGGCGGAGGATGATGGGGCTTTTGCGTGCTCCGTACTTGGGAGTCGAAGCTCAGCTCTGAACTCTGTCTGAACTCCCGCTCCATGATTTCTGCTTTATTATGACGCCAATTTCATTTTAAAAGCTGAACCAGGCCGCAGTTCCCCTCAGAAGCAATTAAAACACAGCAGGGGCAACCTGTAGGATATCCTCTGCTGTCTCTTCAAGACGGCCAGATGCGCGCAGAGGCAACCTGTTGGTTATAACAATGTTTTTCTTGCCTTTGTTGTCCTCCCTTGCTCACGCTATCCCATGTTAGTCATCGCAAATCACTCACAGGTAGTCTGGCGCTTCATCAAAGACAGAATATACCACATGGATTCTCATTTTTAACATTAAATGTTGTCGTCTGTGTACATTTTATAACTTTGACTCAACTTTTTGCACCAATTTGTGGTGTTTAAAGTGCAAGTCAAGCTTTCCAGTCTGTTGAAAGGTGCTCCTATTACAGCTCCCAGTTGTTAATTCAAACAAACCTCAGCGCTAATGTGCTCAAATGCTCCCAAATAAAGCGAGTGTTTGCCCACAGAAGTGGAAGCTCCTTTCTGAGGTTCCTGGTGTAAGTGATATTGACCAGTCCAATCCTGGCCGATCTTTAGCCGGCCTTCCAGTAAGAGGGTGTATGTGTGTGTGGAGGATCGATGCATGTGAGGCCAGTCAGCACGTGTGTTTAGACAAGTTTGAGGGGATAATGGCTGTTGCCGTTTGGACACACTGACCTAATGGAGACGAATGGCTCCAATCCTCATTAAAAGCAAAGCCTATGGACTAGAGTTTCGGTGTTAATGTACTGCTTTCATTGTTAAGGTGTGTGCTGGCTCTCAGAGTCAAAACAAGATAAGAGTGTTTTCACACCTGGTTAGTGTAGTGGTGGTTTTTCAAACCCCAAGACATTCTGAGTCAGCAAGTTTGCAGCTAAAAGGATGACGTTGGAAATTATGATAAAAACTCAAGCTACAGAACTTTTGTTTATATCCAGCAAGTTTATAGGTAGCTGCCTACCTGAATAATGACACTTCTGGTTTAATAGTTCAGACATCTGAAGCAACATTTCTGGCCATCCAATTTATTTCAGATTTCAGAATGCTTTTTGTGGGTTAGATATCGACACAGTTTAGGTTGTTAAGATAGTTAAGTTGTTGTTTCTTTTTCCTCAGTAGTTCTTAATAGTTATTCATTTTATATTATATTTTCTATTACTAATTGTATTACTTTTTTAATGTTACATTTATTTTATATTTATTTCCTTTTTACTTTATTTCTTTAAACTTTTATTATAAAATAATGATAAGTTATTAATAAAATCTAAAATAATTACTAATATGTGTATATTAAATGCGATTTATTTTATTCAATATATTTTACATTATATATTATTTATATTATATTTTATTTTATATTTCTGCATTATATATAATAGCTTATAATATTTATTTATTTTATTTTTTATTATTTATATTTTTTTTGTTTTGTTTTTTGTTTGTTGAGTAAAAAAAAAAAAAATGAACCTGTACTTTGCTGACACATGTAAATGACCAAAGTGTGTAGTGTGGTGTTACTCAAAATCATAGTCACCGGCCAAAATTACATCACATACACCTTTAAAAGCGAGACATAAAATATGCATCCAAAGTCATAATTTTATATTCATTTTAAAATAAGTTTATATTTATTCTATATTTATTTCCTTTTTAATTTATTTCTTTAAGCTGTTGTTATAAAATAATTATAAATTATGAATAATATATAAAATAATTACTAATATTATATTTATATTAAATGTGATTTATTTTGTAATTAAATATATTTTATATAATATTTGTATATTTCTGCATTATATATAATAGCATTTATTTATTTATTTTATTTTAGCCTTTTTTCACATTTCTTGGGGAAAAAACAAACAAACCCACACATTGCTGCCAAATGTAAGTGACCAAAGTGTGTAGTGTGTTGTTACTCAAATTCATAGTCACCAGCCAAGATTACATCACATACACACTTAAAAGTGAGATGTAAAATATGCATCCAAAATCATGTTTTTTTGGGGGGTTTTTTCTCATACATATTTGGTTGATGTTTTCTCATGGCAGACAGAGAGAAGGGCTCCAGAGTTCATGAATGATGCTGGGTTGCATTAAGATGTCTGTGCTTATTCTGATGAATGGGATTTGCCATATCGTGCAGTGCCACAGCCAGCAGAAAAGCAAGCAGATAGCACACCCTTCTCACATTCATCAAGCTATATTTACAATCTCTTCAAAACAAATGACCAGAGCCGCCCGTCAGTGGCCAATTTGTGTCTCCTCTCCCCTCTGACTTGTGGGAGTAACAATTATCAGCAGACAGACAATGTGTGTCTAAGTAAAATATTCACATAATTTTCTCAATTTCTTCCTCTTCTAGACTGCAAAGTTCATCCTGTATTAGAAGAAGTGGGCGATTTAACAGCTAGTCATAGACGTCGGCTCAGGCTTTGTTGTTTGGTCCAGGCGTGAGTGTGGTTGTATTTTGGAGAAATTGTGCGAGTGTATATACCGCTCCATCCTCAAGTTTACAACTGCATCAAAATCGTCATCTGTGTATGATTATGTGATACAAACACAGTGTGTATACACACTTCTGAGACTGTGTGTTTGTGTGTGAAAGACGTCCTGGTGTAGGACTGGCTGTAGGGCAGGGTATAGCGTGCATGTGGAGTGTCCGTAGCAGGGGACGCCAGGCTGTCTCCAGGATCTGAGGCCCTCCCCACCAGCGCAGACGCAGGAAGAGCCCTCCATAAATCAGCCCAGATTAGAGGGGCCGCTGGGCCAAGCTCTGCAGACTGCACTGCTTAATGTCAGAGCACCAGAGATGGCTTAAACAGTCTTTCTCCTCACTTTTTATGAAATCTACTCTCAAACTCAACGGGGGAGACTGAGAATCGAAGGTGAGAAGGCAAGAGAAAGGATGGGATGCGGAAAGCCACAAATGATGAGCTTTCCAGTAACGGCTGAGGAATAACAGAGCGACTGAATTTACAAAGTATCTGTTGTGTTAGATAGCTGAGACTAATCTGAGCCTGGGGAGAGAGAGACGGCCATCCTGCTTGTGCTCGTATTGGGTGAACTATTGTTTCATCCCAGTTTGGCTTTGGATCGGTTGTAGATGTATCTGGTGCTTTTTGGAACAGCAAACTGACAATATTAATGTGTTAGTGTACAAAACAAGACTCTCTTGGTGGCTGGCAGACTTCCTCCCACAGGAGAATAATGCTTGTATGTCTCATATGTCGTCTGCTATGACTGTTTTCCCATGCCTGTGGTGGCCAAGTAAACAATCTTTTGACCATAAATTGTCACTAAATCGTAGGGATGTAATGATTAACCGCAAGCCGTTTGAAAATCGATTTAAATATGTGACGATTCAAATCGGTTGAGATGCTAAACAAATCGCGATTCATTTAGATGTAGGAGTTTATATGAATGCATGTCTGAGGGGAACTTACTGTCTTTAGAAAAGTTTATATGGTATTTTTTCTTTTCATCTTGCCTCTGTATAATACATATTGAAGTTCATAAGTGCAGCGCTGCTTTGTTTACAGCGGAGACCAAGGAAACGCTTTAAACGCCACCTGCTGGCAGTGAGTGAATCTGCGTCTCATTCAGCTCGTCTGCTGTTTCATGCAGATATTTTTATGTATAGTTTCACAAAACTGAGGTCAAACCATTCTGTTTTTGCTTCAAATTTCAAAATTATACAATGGGGGTTGTTGTTTGACATTAATTCAAACATAGTATAATTAATTTATTACCTAAGAAGTATATAATTTATTTTTACATTTAAATAATCTATTCATGTTTACATAAGTGTTATTTTATTTTATTTTAATATTTTATTTTATTTTATTTTATTTTTTAATTTTTTATTTTTTTGGGGGGATAGGGATAGCCCACCCAAAAATAATTATTCTGTCATTTACTTACACTCATGTCATTCCAAATATTTCTTTGTTATGTGGAACATAAAGGAAGGTATTTTGAAGAAATGTCCCATTAACTTCCATTACAAGTCAATGGTAACTGAAACTGTTTGCTTAACAACATTCAAAATATTTTCGAGTACCACAGAATAAAGTCAGTCATACAGGTTTGAAATGACATGAGGGTGAATAAATGATGACTGAATCTTTATTTTTGGGTGAACTGTCCCTTTAAATTTATTTATTTTTAATAGTGAAAGGTTAAAGGGGTAAGAAACCCTCCTCAGAATCATGCTAATGTGGTTTAATATTTATCACTGTTGAAAAAAAATCCAACATTTTCATAATTATAACAATATCCATAAATGTAATCTGTTGTAAGACAAAGCCATATACAAAGAAGCAAGAGCACAGTTTGGCAGAGTCTCCAGGTATGCTGAACCTCCTGAGATCAGCCGTGATGGGCTAAATAATCTGAGATCAGCGACGGCTGCAGGTAAAGGGCTCCATTTACCGTCCCTACTATCTGAATGGAGCATCTAACTATTGCCTATCCAACAGGCTTCACTCACTCTAATTGCGAGTAACTATTCGCCTTTGAAGTCTGACGTGAGGAATCTGTGGTATTCTTCAGAGTCTGTGCCTGAAAGGAACGTCCTCTATCCCCAATCATTATGTCCCAGCTCAAGTGTATAAGCAGTTGAATTAAGTAATGGGACGTGATATTTCTGAGCAGAATGGATGTTCTGTGTTCCGCTAATGCTCGTCGATGATTTATGTAAGTGTAGTTGTTGAGCTCTTGTATGATTTTTAAAGGCTACCCTGAATCTAAACCCTCTGCTTTTTGCTAGAAGACTTGGACACTTCTATGCGAAATGTGCTTCTCTGAGGCCTAATGCTCCTAATGAATACACCCCTGAAACAGCCCGCCCTTTTTCCTTTGTGCCCCTCATCCCATAGCGTGGTACTTCAACTTTGAAAAATGCCAGAAGAGTGTATCTCATGGCCCAAAGAATGTTTTATCTGCTCGAGTTATCGTTTTTCACTTAATGACAGCCATTATGGCCTCAGAGCGGCAGAACAGGCTGCAAGCAACTGCATAAGAAGTTTAAAGTTTTTTCTACTTCTCCATTCTCTCTCCAAGGTGTAATGCAATCTAACCTTGGGAAGAGGCCTGGAGTGGCTGGAGCCGTAATGTGTAAGAGGCTCCTCTGTTAAAAGTGGCGTCGCCAGGGATGGAGCGAGGGGAGTTAGGGGCGAGGAAAGGCAAAGAACCGGGTCTGCTTCTTGTCACTCAGGGTAGCCTCTGCCCAGGGAGTCTGTGGTACTGCAACCCAACATGGCCAAGCGAGCATGCTGACACTGCGTTCAAAGGGCTACAGTGGGATAACCTATTTAAGGAGAATCGAGCTTCATCATCCATTAGATCACTCTTTTACTCATCCAGAAGCTCCTTAATAAACCTCTGCAGGTCATGCTGGGATGACCTGGATGACTGACAATCTCTATAGACGTAACCCCTGCTAATTCCAGCAGCTAAACCCTTCTGTTTTGTGTCACTTTGTGTGAATAGGAACCGAGAGGCATCAAACCAGTGTTTGTGTTTCTCTGTTTTAATGGGTCATTTGAATAAGCCTGGTTGTGACCTCCTGACACCCATTACAATAAGCAGGGCAGCAAGGGGATTAACTGCTATTTTCTAACAACTCATGCTCGATCTCTCGTTCTCACATGCCCACTGAGATGTTTCTTGGAAGCATCTCTTGTGACAAGATCTAATGTAACGCTTGTGTATTTGAGGTCACTACAAGTTCAGTTAGCCTCGGCCACCTGTTTGCCTCTAACATTTCGCCCAAACAACACTGGTCATCTAATCAACATGGTGCTCAAGGTAAACACACACATACACTGATACTCTACTAGTGATGTTTAAAGAAACAGCTTTCAATTTCTATTTAAATATATGGGTCAGTGAGACCATGCTTATTTTTTTGTCCTATGTATTATTTTTTTTAGAAATGCAAGCAAAATGCAATCAATGCATAGAATGATATTAGTGCACCTTTGCATGATGAGCATGTTTTTAATTTCTGTATTAGTTAAGTTAGTTCCCAAAACTAGATTATATTTATTAATTCATGATATTTGTTTTTTAAAAAGATTTTAGGTAGATATGGGTCAGTGACACAATGCATATTTTTTGTTCTATGTATTCTTTTTTTTTTTCAGAAAATGCATAGAATGATATTAGTGCACCTTTACGTGATGAGCATGTTTTTAATTTCTGTATTAAATTGATATATTATTATATATATTAATTATATAATATGCATTGTAATTATAATGTATATGTTTGCATATATTTACGAATTTTCATTTAAAATGAATTAATAAATATTAATTAATAATAATAAAAAATAAACTAATAATAAATATAATAGATTGCAATATAAAATATTCAGCACAACCAACGTAATAAGTAAAGTGGTGCAAAATTTTTCAAGGCAACTTTAGTTTCCAAAACTTTATTATATTTATGAATTAATTAATGATATTTGTTTGTTTTTGATAGATAGATCTTGAAAACTTTAAGTATCTTTTAAAATTAATATAAACTCAAATATTCAAATAAGAAAAATAAGATTTTTTTTATTGGTACACTACATGAGTCATTAAATGTAACTCTTCTCTTTTTTTTCTTTATCATGGACAAACTTGTGCAGTTGACCCATGTGACTTATCATGGACATGCATATATCATTGACCCATATGTTTACGTGCGCAGAATACGGTGCCATCTGTCCTTGCGTTTGCTCTCATTGAGTCCTCAGGCGTGAGCAGACTGGGTGCTGTGAGCTGCCTGCGCTACTGCGGATATATTCTCTCTAGGATTGGCCTTCACCCCTGCAGATCAGGGCGTAAAATTGCCGGCTCTTTTGCACCCACATGTGTTGATAAGTCCCATTAATATCTCACTGATCCCTGCCAGCTCAGAAGCCGTGTAGGAACTCTAAGCACCATCATGTAGAAATGGCTATCAGCATTATGATATGGAGTAGAGAGGGAGTGGCCCAGTAGGCAGGATCAGGGAAGCGTATGCGAGGGGGGGGATGGAGTCAGGTCTGAGCTGGTGACAGGTGCCGGGCCTGGCTTTGGCTTGCCATGACCCTCCGTGCTTGGCGGCGCAGGCTGGCGCTGCCCACCTAATCCCCGGCCAGCTGTTGCAGTTGTCGCCCCAATTAGGGTTAAGTGTCGAGGCAGGTGGCAGCTGGTTCAGGTAGCTCCGGCGCATGCTGATCGGCAGATCCGTGTGGCAATGACAGAGCTCTGCTGTCATGGGGCTGCTTTGTGCTGACGGCCGGCCCCCTGAAAAATCTAGGCCACATGTTTCCAGAGCTGTCAGCGGCCCTCCGGCCTCCCATCCATTATCCCACTGACGCTACGGGGCCGCAGCAGAACGGGGCCCGCGGAGAGGGCAGGAGGTGGGTCAGGGTGCACCCAGACACCCCTGCCGGTGGTGAATGAATCAGTTCGTCTCTGTTAGACCGAGTTGTCACAGCACCATCCATCATGGCAGGAGCTTGTCTGTCTGAAGCGTTAGGTCTGCTGAACAGAAGCAGGATGTTGTGTCTGATGCTTAAACCTGGAGAGGTCATTGGCCCGGCCTTTATCATGACTTACAAACTGAGAGTCTTGGATATTTTGCATATCTGAAATTCTGCAGAAAGCTTGTTGTAAATCAGCATGGACGTTATGTGATAACTAGATTCAGTGGTTACTTTGCAAATGTAGAGCAGAATGATCTCCTAGTTTAAGCCATGGAGCGGAGTATATTAAAACAATCAATATGGACCATACTTGAAGATGAAGATGCTGAGTGCTCCCTCTGATCGATCAATATGATGGTTAACATTTCTCCCGGATAGTTTTAACATCAAAGTCAATAACAAGCTTTGTAAATTGCAGCGTTAGAATAAAAGATCACTGGGGTCTGACCTTCTGCTCTCCATCCTATGAAGTGAATTTGATTATTATGAAAAAAATCCAGTGTCAGACAGAAGAGGAATTCTTCCGAGGATGTGTATTTTTTAGATTTATTTGCTAATGTCATTTTCAGGTATCTTCTCTGATCCTGAAAGATCTTTGGTATTATAAGCTGTAATATTAGTATAATGCTGTATTATGATGGTTTTTTTTATGTTGTATCATATATCGTGTGATTTTTATTTTAGTGATATTATAAAGGGGTATTTAATCATTCATCTGTTAATTGTTGATTATTTAATCTTTTTAACTTATTGACTTTGGATTTATCAATTTAGTACAAATGCAGTCAGTAAAAATGCTATAAAAACAATATACAAGAAATTGATTTGTATTTTATATTAAAATTATTAATATTAAGGATCACAAAATAATGCAAGATTAAGTTCCTAGTAAACATACTGTAAATGCAAATTTAGCACATACAACAATTATAATACCAGCACTCAAATTTCTTAATTATATTTATTTAAATTGTGTATTACATGTAAAAAATAATACTAAATTAACCTAATTAAGTTCCTACTGAACAAAAATGCAAATTTAGCAGACTACTAAAATACCCACATAATTAATTATTCTTTTTTAATGGTGTATTATTTACCTGTCTATATATATTGTTTTCTATTTCAGTTAAAAAATTGTAATAGATGACAGAAAATTCCTGAAAATGAATGCATCTCTATAGGTCTTCAGCCCTTTTCTGTGACCTACATTTTTTATTTTTTTTTGGCAATATAGTTTTTGTAGTCTGTAGGTGATATGATATCACAGCTTTTCTGAATTATTCAGGGCAAAAAAGGGCAAATATACAATGGCATGTATCAATCTGTACTTACTGTTTGTGGTTCAGTCATCGTCTGACTCTCACCGTCTCTGTAAGCAAAATAATTTTGTGTACGCTCTCATGTAGAGTGGTTCTGATTGTATTTGTGGGTTTTTTAGATTATTATGTGGGCACATAGACTTTATATGTGGTCTCTGTCATGTGTGTTAGTGTGTACGCGTGTGCCACTGGCATAGTACGGGTGAGGTGGTCCAGCAGGGTTTGCCGTTAATACTCTCCATAAGTATCCAGTGTCCGGAGGCAGTGTTCGGATGGGAGTGTATCAGTTTCCATAAGACTCTGGCAGTGCTGATTCGTCTGTGGTTATTGGGCCGTACAGACAAGCTTTAACAACGGTGTCTAGTGCTGGAGCAGAGGGGAGAGGGTCCTGCCAGCCTCAACCCGAGAGTCCCTCAGCACTCTTTACAGTAATAAAACAGCACAATATCGGACATCCGACACCCCAGATCAAACCCCATTACATTAAGGAAATATTAGACTGGAGCGCCGGCCTGATGCATGCACACGTCAAGATGGCGGACAGGACTGGATGTCTGAGTCTGTGCTCCGAGAGGAAACAGACATGAATTAAAATGTGTTTACCCCCCAACATTGTCAGCATGTTGGCAGGCTCTTCACAATACTGATGCCGTCTTTACATGGGCCGGAGCGTGTATTGATTGCACTGTATCACTTGCATCAAATGCTTCTTTTTCTCTATTTGTGGCAGTTTGATATTTAAGAAATTACAAGTGTAATACTAAAAATGGCAGTTTGATAGAAAGAAAATTGTCATTATTTACTCAGCATCATGTCATTCCGACCCTTTATGATTTACTTTGTTCTGTGGAACACAAAATATATTTTGAAAAATGTCTGTTTTTGTCCATGCAATGAAAGTCAGTGGTTGTTGTTTCTCTGTGTTAAATCTCTACACCCATCAGCGTTTGCTCACTCTCTCTGTCTTTTTGTTTCTTTGCTAAACTCGCTTTAAGGTATGCATACAGGATGGAGAATCCTCCAAGTTTCCTGGTAATCCTGTCTTTTTTAGACTTTATCAGGTCATCCACGCATTGACCCAGATTCGTTTTTTTCCCCCAAACATGCCTGCAGTATCTGCTTGAAATACTAATTCAATCGTTAGGAATGATGTCAGTGCAGTTCCATGTGCTCTACAGCCGAGTCTAATGGATGCTCTTTTGTTTATCAGAAACTCCTGAGCACCTTACTGGAACTCAGCTCTGTCTCAGACCATCTTCATTTGATTAGTCATGTCTAGGATTGTTAAGGAATCTCTACACCCATCAGCGTTTGCTCACTCTCTCTGTCTTTTTGTTTCTTTGCTAAACTCGCTTTAAGGTATGCATACAGGATGGAGAATCCTCCAAGTTTCCTGGTAATCCTGTCTTTTTTAGACTTTATCAGGTCATCCACGCATTGACCCAGATTCGTTTTTTTTCCCCCAAACATGCCTGCAGTATCTGCTTGAAATACTAATTCAATCGTTAGGAATGATGTCAGTGCAGTTCCATGTGCTCTACAGCCGAGTCTAATGGATGCTCTTTTGTTTATCAGAAAATCCTGAGCACCTTACTGGAACTCAGCTCTGTCTCAGACTGTGGTCATTTGATTAGTCATGTCTAGGATTGTTAAGCCATACTACAACACCCCTGAGAATTGTTATGTGCGAGTACACAGCATCTGTATTGCAATGCTAATGTACAGTACCCTTCAAATTTAATTGCACTCTTAGTAGGAATGTGCAATAAAAGTTTTTCATTTATTTTATTTTATTTTATTTTTTGCTTATATTACTACACTCCTGAAAATGATGACCTATATTTAGATACAGCATCAAAATGAATGGCGATGTTAGTATGGATTTTATTTTATTTTGTGTTATTTTATTTTTTATTTTATTTTATTATTAGTCCATATTAATTTTTTTAATTTGAAATTCATTACTTTTTTGCCTAAATTACAACACTCCTGAAAATTATGATCCATGTTTAGTCACAGGGTCCGAATTAATGGCACTCTTAATATGGATGTTAGTATGGATTTTATTTTATTCTATTATTAGGCCAAAATAAAAATAAAAATTCATTTTGAAATTCATTACTTTTTTTGCCTAAATTTCAACACTCCTGAAAATTATGACCCATATTTAGTCACAGGGTCCAAATTAATGGCACTCTTAATATGGATGTTAGTATGGATTTTATTTTATTCTATTATTAGGCCAAAATAAAAATAAAAATTCATTTTGAAATTCATTACTTTTTTTGCCTAAATTTCAACACTCCTGAAAATTATGACCCATATTTAGTCACAGGGTCCAAATTAATGGCACTCTTAATATGGATGTTAGTATGGATTTTATTTTATTCTATTATTAGGCCAAAATAAAAATAAAAATTCATTTTGAAATTCATTACTTTTTTTGCCTAAATTTCAACACTCCTGAAAATTATGACCCATATTTAGTCACAGGGTCCAAATTAATGGCACTCTTAATATGGATGTTAGTATGGATTTTATTTTATTTTATTTTATTTTATTATTAGGTCATATTAATTTTTTTCATTTTGAAATTCATTATTCCGTTTTTTTCAGTTTATTGTTTGTGTATTTTTTGGAGGGGGCAATATTACAAAACTCCTGAATATTATGACCCATGTTTAGTCACAAGGTCAAAATTAATGGCACTGTTACTATAGATGTTAGTATTATTTTTTCAGTTGTTGTTTTTTTTACCCATATTTAGTCACAGTGCCAAAATTATTGCCACTCTTAGTATGGATGTTAGTTATTTTATTTTATTTTTATTTAGTTGTATGCTTACATTTTCTGCTATACAGATTTTTTTTACATGTTTAAATTCTAAATTTAAACTTCATAAAACTTTTCACACAGTTTGTTATTGTTTGTAATGTGTTTAAAAAAAAGCATAACAATTTTCTTGAACTGGGAAAACAGAGACAGGAGCTTCTTATAACATGCGTAAAGCTCTTATGCATCTAATCCCGGCTGCTGGCGGGGTTTTATGTCAGTGCGCGGGTCATCGGTGTGAGGTGATCAGCGAGAGGTGATAAAATAGCCACGGGTTGGACGTGTTAGGGTAATGGGAGGTTACCGCATCTCACCTCAGCAGTGCTGCTGTTGCCGGGCTGTAAATGGGCGTGTCTGTGAAATGGTTTTTATTGTTGGTTAATCTGTGGACAGTGGCAGGCCCATTTCACACTGAATTCCACCCTGTGGGGCCGTGGCTAATTGGACAAATTTGCACAGCGGGGAAGGAGGCACAGAACGGCGGGAGGTTTGATATATGGGCACAGGGCTGCAAAGCACAGTCGAAGCTGTGGCCAGTTACACACACACACACTCCTCCACCTTCCATCCATAGATAAACCACAAAGTTGAGGGAGCTGTTCATTATGTCAGTAAAGCAAAATTCAGTTTAGATGAAAACAAAGTACTTATCAATCACCAAAACTGGAATTTAGGAATATTAAGAAAAAAATATTAATTTATTTAGTTATAATTAGGGTCATGTTTTAAAACATATACGAATTGACAATTAATTAAGAGAAACATGAAGTATTTGAAGATAAAAAAATTCATTTGAAAGTGATTTTGTATTTGTATGTGTGTTTTAATTCTAAAATTATAATTATATTATAAATATGAAATATTATACAATTATAAAATATATTATACATTTATGATAGAGATTTAAATAGATAAGTAGATGTTTGCTGTGTTTAATTTAACAGTAACAGCAGTCTTTTGACTTTTTATCTTTATTTGATTTTAGAATTCAGGCTCTTCTAACTGGAATGTGTTGTGTAAACTAAACTTATAATTCATAACAATTATATCATTATTCATAAATCCCTAAATATTAAAAAATACAAATTATTATGCACAGACACAATTATTTAAAAAAAAAAAATTTTTTTTAAATTTCTGCATAAATTAAATTTCTAAGTCTAAGGGAAATGTAATTCTAAATTTTAAGGGATATCTTAAGTCAAAAAAGGTCTCCGTGATTACTTGCAATGACCAGAAGCTTGTAGAAAAAGCACACTCTTAAATCACAGCACAGACAGCCCTGGAGTGTGAAGGGCCGGACGTAATTGTTTTGTTCTACAACCTCAAACACAGAACTACACCGCTGTCTTAAAGGCGCACATGACTTCTGTTTCCTTTTTAGCTTTGTTTTATGTTCCTTTATTCACCCAAGATCTTTTTCTGTTCTGTTTTGTCATCTTTGAAGTTGTGAATGTTTCTTTTTCTTTTTAATTAATAGTTTCTCAGCTTGCGGAAGGTCGGACGATGGCACAAATGAAGAAATGGGAGTGCAGAATGCTTTCTGTGAAGGCTGTGAAACCGAGCCCAAGTTGAAATGGGTGGTAATTGCAGCGGTCGAGCACGTGTGAAGTCAGCCCTCTGGAATTAAGATGCAAGCCGTAGGCTCCGGCTCTAATCACGACTTGGCCACGCTCCCTTCATGTGTGTGTATGTGTGCAGGTCATGAGCAACAGTTTCATCAATGCCCTGGAAGTATAAATCTTGGGCCGGAACCGACCGCAACACCAGCTGGGCTCCAGCTCTCCGCTTGGTGAAAACGACATGTAGATGCTCTCAAATCCACGCAGCCATGCATCTTGACCCACATAATGGGAGATTTCTGCACCCAGACCACAGCTAATACAGAAAATGATAGGAGAAGGAGCGCGGGGAGGCCCAGCCCAAATCTGACAGTGATTTTCTCCGGCTCACTTGTTGTTGTTGTTGTTTTTCTGTCATGGCTGCAGTGCTGGCTTGGGGCTGGGCCCTGGGCTCTTTGATGTGTGAGCTGCAGGGGAAGACAGGCCACAGAATATCAGCCTCCCTCCGCTGTGGCAGCCGTACATCCGTCTGCTCTTTCTCACACAGGCCGCTCGCCGCCTCGCCTCACATTGCCTCGCTGGCCCATCTGGATTTAGTTACTTCATATTACTGTTCCAGCACTCTGCCTCATCCTTCTTTGTTTCTTTTTTCTCTCTTTTTATAACTATTATTAGCATTCTCGTTCCTTGTCTCTCTTTCACGCTTTTTTCTGTCAGTTTCTGTCACATTCATTGATCTAAGACTTAATTTTGCCTTCTTTCTCCATTTCTTTGTCATTGTTTGTTTATCAGGCTGTTTTAAGTGGAATATGTTGTAAAGTCTAAAATTTTTAGCTTCATGCTTTGCTTCATTTATTATTATATATTAAAATCAAAGAAATGAGCAGGCCAATCTCACAAAGAAATAATAGGTCATATTTACCCCAAAATAAAAAAACTGAATTTAAAGAATTTTTTTTTCAACAAGAAATTAATTCAAAACATAAAATTAAATCAAATTAAATAATCAGGGCACAAATTTTAAGTAAAGTTTAATAATCTTCACTTTTTGGTTTTTTGTATTTTTGATTTTCCTAACAATTATTAATATTTCCCAAAATATAAAAAAGAAATACAGTGGTGAAAATCATTGAACATCAAAGAAATGTACAATTTTATTCAAACTTACAAAGAAATGATGGGTCATGTTTGCCCCAAAGACAAAATAAAAATAAATATATTTGCATAAAGTAAAATAATAATTAAAAAAATGACAACAAAAATGTAATTTTACGTCAGAAAGTTTTTTTGTTTTTCATTTTTCTTAGTTATTATTTCCTGAAATATTTGTAAAAAATAATAATAATAATAATAATACGGGGTGAAAATCATTCTGTGCAGACATAATTTTATTTATATTCAGTGCCGTGAAAAGGTTTTTGCCCCCTTCCCATTTTATTATTATTTTTTTGCACCCACTCAGGGGCGTACATTTCGTCCAACTATATATCTTGCAATGTGACTGCAGCGTGCGACAGCGCTTGTCTGTTGTAGACATTATTACTATCCGTCACAGTGTTTCCAAGTCCGCGGCTTTCCCGTGGAATTGGGCTACTTTATCACTGTTGCAGCGGGTTGTTTTTCATGTCCACGGGTTGAAGCGACCCCAATAACGTGTATTTTAGCTCCCGGAATGCGATTTTTACCAAGGGACCCCCTCGAAACGCAGTTAGTCTGGGCTAGTTTTGAGTAGCAATTGGGCGGATTTTGTTGTGAAAACCTGGCAACCCTTTCCGTCAAGCAGGTAATGTTATTATTGCTAACATAGCGGACTCGTCGGAAAATACATTGGCATCATCTGTATTAAAGAGAAAATAAACTTCATCCAATGTTTAAGTGAATAAAATAGCCTTGACAGCCTTACTTACTGGAGATCCACAACTATTGACTTTGTTCTCTCTCACCGGACTTGTGAGTGTGTAGGTGATGTAAAAGAAGAAAGCAGACATTTGGACCAAAGCACTGTGAGGTAAGGGAGGGGGAGACTCAAAATATTTATAAACTTAAAATGCATTTTCGCCCTGTTTGCGTTTGTTATTTTAATACTTTCACTATTATTTAAAGTATAAAACATTGTTATTTACAATACACAGCATGGTTTTTAATCATATTTTTAGGGGGGGGGTCCCTCATTTTTGAATTCCCTTTAAACCATGTCAGTCTCACTAGGCCTGCCGTTTTGATTCTCATGCAGTGTGACGTCACACTGCATAGGGCCGGGACACGGGGGTTGATTGACAACTCTGCATTGCTATAGTTTCTGCCCTCAGCGGTTGTACGCTGTCCTCCATGTTCTCCGCGTTCGAGCAGCTGTAACGTCAACAATGTCTTGTAAGCAGTTCCTCATGTTCTGTGTTTGGATGTAAGACTGAACACGAGTCTTAATTTTCTCCCAACATCTGAGCTGCTGAAGACGCTGTGTATTACTTTCATTTTTCAAGGTAATGCACCTCAAAATCTACCTAAATACGTGTATCACTCCAGACTCCTTTGTGAATGTCATGTCGTTATAGTGCTTAGCGTTTTAACCGTATTTGTGTGCATACATTAAATATTTTTTAACTCACCAGCACCACGCTTGTAAGATTAGTTTGCGCCATTCTTAGCGTGAGATTTGTTCAGTAACGCGGTCGCGCGGCTCGGTCCATTGATCTGCGCCGATGACAGCTTCCCATATGTACGGCTAAACACCGGTTCTCTCACTCTCAGTTATGTTGCTTCTACCGGCTGTTTATTGCTGTATATATGCAATGCAGAGAGACGTATACGCAACGCCCTCTTCTGGAGACGGGGTGGGAATATGCAGCTCATTTGCATTTAAAGCCATACACTCCAAAACAGCTCTTTTTTTAGACACCCCAAATATTAAATTTTCCAGCTGTTATAATAAATTATCTGTTGGGTATTTTGGGCTGAAACTTCACAGACACATTCTGGGGACACCCAAGACCAATATTACATCTTGTACAAAGGGGCATAATAGGTGCCCTTTAAGAATTAAAGTTTAACTTTAAGTTTTTATTATAGTTTTTTATTATTATTATTATTATTATTATAGTACGGTGGTGCAGTGTGCTTAATTGTCATTAAATAATGCAAAAATGTGTAATGGTCCTAAAATAGGCTTCATTGTCATTTATGGGGAATAATGTGACTTCCCTTGACTGTTTTCGTGGGAGTCGCTTAGTTTAGAAGTGATTAGCATTACTGAGAATCAGCAGAGCCCATAAAGGATGTCAGCTCACATTGTGCCCATCTGTCCACCTTTGCAGTGAATTATTTCAGCGTCTTTCCCCTTAAACACATCAGAGTCCCGTCTCCACACACTCATCAGTCTCCGTGTCTCTCTGTTTGTAGTGGTGTGGCGTTGAGGCCGTGGTTAGGATGATATCAGGCTGATATAATGAGGCCGTTCTAACTTCCCTCTCTGTTTCTCCCTCTTCCGCTCTCAGATGATGTGGTTGTGGTTTTTGCAAAGAGGTTGCTGCTTCAGACATTAGCTCAGAGCTCATTGTCCATCACAGAGCCTGAGCAGATGCGGCGGCTTCCAGTTTTTCACCTCTTTCTCTGAACTTCTCCCCTGGAAAGTTTACACAAGACAAACTGTTCCCGTTCTTTGCTCTGAATGTAACAATCTATCTATTGCTTCACTTTTCCACACCCAAAACAGATGACCTTCACCCCAAAATGTTGAAAATCTGGCCCATGTGTTTATGGAGCCCAGTGCTGCTGTACCTTCGTTCTCCTCTGCTGCCTGCAGCCTGGGTGGAGGAAATCCGACCGCCTCTTTGATCAGGGAAAAGCCTCGCTCTGCTGCGGGCTGCCCTGCGGTGGATCAAATCTAATTCTGACACTCTGTCCTACTTCTGGGTTTGGGGGCTGTGTTTGTATAGAGAGGAGTGTGTGTCTCTTTTGTGCTCTTGCTGGATCTTCAGTGAGTGAATCATTGCTCTCGTTTCAATCTGTGGAGACAGAGGTTCCTGCCAATGAGGCATCATTCATCCAGTGGTGTGAGCTGACCAGGCGATTTATGTTCTACCTCAGCAAAAAAACTGTTCCATTTGCATCTTATTCATTTCATATTGTTCCTAGCTTGTCTAGCGCTAATGCAGACCACATTTTATTGTTTACAAGTCTTACTAAGTTTTGAGAACATTGCATTTTAATTTAGCTGACTTTGATGTAATGGCCGATAGATAGATAGATAGATAGATAGATAGATAGTCAGGAGCATTAGAGTAAAAAATAAAAACAGTTGTGATGGTGATTGTGAGACATAAATAAGAAATAGTCACATTGCAAGATATAAAATAATGTTGTGGGATATAAATCACAACTGGGACATAAAGATGCAATTATGAGAAATAAACTCACAATTACCTTTATTTGTGTGTTTTTATTTTGTTTTATTAATTTATGTATTGCTCTTTTTTTAAGCCTGTTTCTGCCTCGTGGGGGGAAAATGGAATTGTGGATCAAAAATAAGAAATAAAGTCACATTGCAAGATATAAAATTATGTTGTGGAATATAGTGACAACAATGAGAAGCAAGCATAAAATAGCATTTATATATTATATTATATTATTAATTATAATATAATTATTTTTACTCTAAGGCAGAAACAAGTTTTATTGTATCTGATATTTTCTGGTTCCTGGTTTGAGATTAGCTGGTTTAATGGTCTGGTGCAGAGCTGATTTTTCTGCTAATTTTAAATTTTTAAGTTTTTGGGGTACAGTGAGACTCCCACTAACTATTTTTCCACAAATGTATAAGCTTATTTGACATTAATGTAGTTTCTCTGTGCCTCTTCTCTGAGCAGAAGTTGGCAGTAGAGACTTCTCCTGCCTGAATGTTTGATCTTTCAACCTCATTAGCTCACTCAAGTCGCAAAGTGAAAGTTTACTCAGTGACCGAGTCCCATCTTGTCTCATTTTTTGCAGAATTCCCAGCCATGCTCGGTTCTTTTGGCTCCTGCAGCATCCTCAGCACCGGCTTGGGCTGTTCTCAAATCAGATTAACCCGTCTCCATTTTCCACCCGGCACATACACTTGTGTGCAAGAGCCTTGTTTCTGCACTCAGTCACCCCCTCAAAAAAATCAATGAGGTCTTTCATTTATTATTCTTCTCCATCTGGAACTATTTTATCATTAATAGGTACATTGTATGCTTTTGTGAATATGCAGTTCTTCCAAAAACAATATTTGTTTATTTGTTTATGCACCTTTTGTGATGAAAAGGCTGCCAGAAGTGGTGATAAATGCAGTATGGGAGTATCGGGGCCTCACATACAACTTTGATGCGAATTTAGATGTTGTCTATTTGAAGTGTCACATATTAGTGCCAACAGCTTGCAGGTGTTTTTGGGTAAAGGGTGTGTTTGATAGTAGGTGGGATGGTGTGACACTATGTTGGGGGGATCGGTGGACTGTAAGGGTCACTGAAAGAGACTGACCCTGCTCTGCAGACTCCTGTCCTCCTGTGTTTAGCTTGGCCTGGTCCAGGGCAGATCGATGATCTGTAAAGTGGATTTGTTATTGCCTTGTTTGCTTTGGCAGGTCTTGAAAGCCTCCGGCTGATTACAGTCCCAGATGTCATTGCACACATTACCGCTTGGCATTGCTCCTTCTAAAGACTGTTTCTTTTTTCTTCTTCTCAGGCTGCCTTGCTTCCGACGTTTTATTTGCATTCATACATGTCTGTGCACACTTGGCTGCTTTCAGAATTTAACCATCCAGGTTATGTTTAAAATCAAATTTTAAGTTGCTTAGCATTGATTCCGTTGCTAGTCCTTGACCCTTCATAGCTCAGGGTGAGTTTCTCTATTGTTTGAGTATTTTCAGATTCAGATACATCATTTTAGATTATGTACTTTTTTTTCATTTAGTAATGGACTCTTAATACATTTCTGTCTTACATCTTTACTTCTTATTCTGTAGCTAAAAGACTCACAGGTTTAATTGACCACATGCAATGCCAAGCTAGCCTTTTCTATAAACTCAGTTATTATTATTTATCCAAATTGTATTAAAATATGTATTACTTACATTAATTATTTAAAATAATAATTGAATTGAAAAAAAATCTGTTTAATTGCCCTCACTTAAAATTATAATTTTTTGACTATTTCATTATTGATTTTCGGGTATTTTTAACAGTGATACATAATTAGTTTCAAGTGAAGCTGCCATAGAAAAGGTCATTCAAGTTAATCACTTTCTAACTGTATAATATCTAGGTTCGCTTGTATGTGTGCGTATATATTATGACTAGTTATAGTACAGAATACGGTCTGTTCAAACCGTTAAAGCACCACATAAATCTTTTTAGTTAGCAGCAGTAAAAGTGTCGAGCAGATCTGATTTTATTAGCAGCACAAATATGTTTCCGTCACTGAAATTCTTTACAGTGTTAGGTATCCTAAATAATAGTTGTTTTTCAGATTACTGGTTTAAACCCATTGGAGACCCGGACTCCCAAATGAGGAGATTTGAGACAAGTCGGTGAAGGCCTATTCGTCCGGTTGGAACGGCGTGATGTGCCCGGGATAAGCAGCTTTGAGTGCTGGAAGGAGAGAATGAGTGAAGTCCCAGGTGGACGGCTGGATTTGGCCACAATCATCAAATCAGATGCTCCTCAGTGGCCTGCAACACACAGTCCTAAACTCACTGACTGATGAGACTTTACTTCTCTCCTCGGTCTCTCCGATAAGATTACTTCCACTTAAGAGGGTTTAGACTTGACAGTGGAGAGGAAATATAACTATGGCTGCATAGTCTGCGTAATAACTCGAAACCGCTCAGATTAAAGACACATTAGGCGGTGATTTCTCATTATCAAATGGGATTGTGACAGATTGCACCATGTCCAAATGAAAATCCTCTCTGCCTACTCTCTTTGCTGCCAAAGTGGGCCGTGACCTCTGCCTGGACCCTGGGGACGGCAGACTGACTGTTTGGCAGTATGGGTGGTGCTTGTCCTGCGTGGCCCTCGAGTCTGGAGATCAGCGCTGTTATTACTGCGAGGAGGCTCTGCTTCATGCTGCCACATCAGAACGCAGCGGTCCTGCGCTCGGCTCCGCTAAACCTATAATTGAACTTTCGGCACGATGCAGGAAGTGTTTGTAAGTGATTATAAGCAATATGTTTCTCTAAATTAGGCCTTTAATTAGCTCCACAGCTTGTTTTTTCATCTTCGTGTGCAACAAGTTTTTTTTTTGTTTTTTTTCCAAGTTGGCAGTTTTTGTTAAGAATACTAAGGCTGAAGTTTTGGCCCTTTTCTTTGAATAACAATGATAAGAGGGTTTGTGTCGCTCAGCTGTCCAATGAGAAGAAAGTGAGACTGCCTCCCTCACAGGCACTTGTCAACAGCTGCTTTTAAACTCATACTCACACAGTCCTAAACTTGATATGAACTGTCCTTCACAACCACTGTTCAGTAAGAAAGAAGGATGTTTAATGAGAGAATGTGTAAGATGGGACTTTATTTATTATATGATTTATCAGGGAATTGATTGGACTGTGAAAAGAGGTGTTACATGTCAAAACGAGTTCATATTTGCTGAAACGATAGCTGAATGTCTGTTTGTAATATCATCACATTTCCTGACAAAATTTGAAATGTTGTCATATTTTCTGACTAAATTCAGAAATATAAATATAAATACAATAATAAGAATTCTTATTCATTTATATTTCAGAATTTAACTTAAATTTAACCAGAAAATATGATTTGTTATTTTATGAACAACAACAACTATTTATTATTATTATTATTATTAAGAAAAAGAAGAATAAATAAACAAATAAATGAATGAATACATACATAGATACTATTTTGTTTTGTTTGTGTACCCTGTGTTGTATCAGGTTTGCTCTGACCAAGAGAAAATTTATTTAAAACTTTATTATTATTATTATTATTTAGTGCTGTCAAACGATTAATCGCGATTAATCACATCCAAAATAAAAGTTTTTGTTTACATAATATATGTGTGTGTACTGTGTTATTGTGTATTTTGGATGCGATTAATCGTTTGACAGCACTATTATTATTATTATAATAAATGGTGATGATTTAAATTATTATTTTTTGCTTATGTACCACATGGTGTCAAGAAAGTTTATTTAAAAATTTTTAATAAAATATTTATTATTGTTATTATTATTATTATTATTTGATATTATTTCTAAATAAAATTTATTTTAAATTGACAAAAGAGTACATTTTACAATAGAGTATATTTACAAAAGAGTATTATTCTTATTATTATTATTAATTATAATATTATTATTATTATTATTATTATTATTATTATTATTATTATCATTAATAATAATAATAATAATATTATAATTATTAATGATGATGATTAAATACTCATATGGATCATCATCATTAATAATTATAATATTATTATTATTATTATTAATGATAATAATAATAATAATAATAATAATAATA